>NC_139577.1:2852606-2872606 GCF_946808225.1 Silurus aristotelis | reverse complement strand
GTTGGACAAAGTACACAAAACATGTAGTTGAGTTAAATTAGAGATTCACTCGGTAAAATATTACTCCAGTAAAAGTGCTCCCTTTAAGCTTTCACTTGTACAAAAGTACAGTAAATCTACTTAATTATTCAAAGTACTATGATTTATTATGGCTATAATGTTCCTAAAATCATTTTTGTCACAAGACACTTTGCTTAACCAGCTCAGTTTATGTCGAAAGACTCGAATGCTACTCTTAGAACACTGATCTATTAATAGAATGGTATTAATGAGTCAAAAACTATTGAAACAAATGAATCACACAATTGTGGCGAATTTACGGATGTCGTGGCGAGTTTTTTTCCATCATTTAATGCTCTCCAAATGTTCTCCTTGCTGTTGAACTGATGCTGAACTGTATGTTGGTACTAAGTGGAAAAGTGGCAAGTTCAGAACAGAGCATGAGCTCGACCCTGATTGGTGGCTGCTGTTTGTTTGACTGGTTACGTTTTTATCCGCTCATAAATAAAAAGGAACGACTGATTTTGCAAAATGTGGTTGAGTAAAAAGGACAAGATTTGACTTTAAAATGTAGTAACGATTTACATTTACTTTGCTACTGTTCACCACTGAAATAAAAAAACAAAACAGCGTCAGTTATGTCTAAGATGTCAGGTTTAGACAAAACAAACACCGTGAGAGATGCTAATGTTGACAATAGGCCTTTACAGTTTCTCATTATATTTAGAGAGAAAAGTAAAACAAGGTTGCATCATAGCATTATGTCCACTGGAGGACCTCGAAAGAGAATTACGCCCCGTTTTAAAAGCTAGACGATCCGAATACTAGAATCAAACTGTACCAAAGATCTAAAACATGCACATTCGAAACTATGGGCGGAAAAGAAGAATAAAACCCTGGTCAGTACTTCACACGGCTCCGCTAATGCTCAGCTGCCAGTCAAGCTAAAAGGATTCAATCGCTTCCCTTTTGTGCGGTCGAATATTAATTGTAATCGCTCGCCGAAGTCAAAGTGCGTGAGGTGTTTCGAATTTTCAGCGCCATTGTCTTTTCTTAGTCTTTGAGAGCGCTGATATGAATATACATGACAATGGTCCTCCTCTGAATCATAACAAGTCAGTTACTATGCCACTCCAGGAAGTCTTCGCGGGCACAGAGATCCGACCTGATTTGCATACTATTTCCGCATTTAATTTTCCATAGAAGAGACAGGGGCTTGATGGGGCCTAATGCGGCGTCTGACACCTCCAAAGCCCTGTAATTATCCCCCTGACCTGCTCCTCAGCAAGATTCTTTCCAATTAATTGCTAACATAAATAGAGCTTCAGGTGGTCCTGGGGTCACACGAAATGCCATGAATACACAAAAGATTATTACGGCAAACTTTCATCTAACACGGGAACTTTGGGTAACAACGTTAGCGATGTATTTCTTCAATGACAAGTTGACCTTGAAATGCAAACACAAAAACTATTAGGGTTTCGGAAACTATATTTCTGATATTCCCACACTTTGGTGTGATTTTTGTTTCCGACATTAAAACAATCAAAATTTGGTTCATTGTCAAAATATTGCTACACAAAAAGAGCTAGAAATAATGAAATGGTTCCTTCATAATACTTCATATTGCCACAGGCTACCAATTTGAGGTTACATCTTTGAGGTGACTCACTTCACATTCGTGTTGTTTATCATTTGATAAAAAAAAATAAAAAAATACAGGCTCTGGCTTAAGCAAGGTCTTACATTATGATGTTTTCCTTCTATGAAACTTAATAGTGTCATATTTACGCATACATTTACAGCGTTTGGCCGAAACCTTTATCCAGAACAAATTACAACTGAGCAGTGGTGATGAGAAGATCAGATCATTTTAGTGACTTGGTTCTTTAAATCTCGTTTATCAAAATAACGACTCTTTTTTTCAATTACCTCTTTGATCAGAAATAAAATAAAATGTTAGATGTCACATGATAAAAGAAAGAACGACTCCGACTGGAAGAATCGACATGTAAACTATTCAATTCTGTTTCCTGTACAAAACCTACAGAGATTTCGCGATGCTCAGGAGCTTCCAGTAGTAAATGAACGAATCATTGTTTGAGACTCCTATTCTTTCGAGTCACAATAAAGACTTGTTCAAAATAACCGAAACATTCATGAACGAACCATTACTACCGAGCAGTAGAGGGTTAAGGGTCTTGCTTAAAGGCCCAGCAGTAGCAGCTTGGTGGAGCTGGGATTTGAAGTAGTGACCTTCTGATCCGGAGTCCAATGCCTTAACCACTAACCACCTCCCTCGCATATTCATGCATTTCAATCCAAACCAAGTTTTCAAGTCGGAAAAGTCGGAAAACATTTTAAATGTGGAATGAGAAGTGGAGCAAATGTGGGATGTGTATATACCCTAACCCTAACCCTATACACAATGTACGCACACTATATAGACACCTGACCATAAGATTTGTATGTGCTTTTTCCACGTCCCATTCCACTTTTGGTCCCTGTTTGCTCTTAAAATAAGCTCCATTCTTCTGGGAAGATGCTCCACTAGATTTTTGTGCTCATTCAACAAAGTCAGGTACTGCTGTAGGTGAGGTGAGGAGGCCTCGGGTGCAGTCAGCATTCACATTCATTCATGTTCAATTGGGTTGTGGAAGTCAGATGCCCTGATACATTTGTGTATATAGTATAGTGTATGTATATATACACTATATGCCATGCACTGAGCATTGTTATGGGAATGGAGTGTCTAGCGTTTTGTTTCCAGAGTGGGCTTTGGTCTAAATGCTTTACTGCTCATTTGGGTAGTGAATCAGTGAACAAAGCCGCAGTGCCATCTGTTCCCATCGATAAAGAATAAGGAGTTAGCTTAGCCGCACACTCTCCAAGCCTTTTCCAAACCGTGACTTATTGATCAAGCTAACCTTTCCGCCTGTGGCCTTTGTGTCCATGTCCCACACAGCAGCAGGGCAGGTTAAATGACAGGTTGGAAAAGACAGACAGGCCTTTGTGCTGTAGCCCTCAGCCCTTTTCAGAGCCTACGTACACACATGCACACACAGACCTTTCTGACATAACACACTGCAAGCGGCACTGACTCATCGCTAGCACTGTCATCCAAGGCCTGTCTTATCATTCACCCATGCGATAAAGCTGTCATTTTATACCAAGGCTTTGTGATTCGTATGGGGGTGTGCGATTGTGGCTTTTTATTAGTGTGTGTGTTTGCAAGTGAGTAATTTTACTTTCAAGAATTTCTTGAAGGGTTTTGAGAAATATTACATAACTAGCATCACTTTTTCCCCCCTGTTCTTAACCATCCAAAACCTTCAATTTTTTATTCTGTATAGATTTGAGATTTTTTAACCCTTTATACAACAACTTAATCTTTCTTTTATCAAATGTTACTTTAATAATTTTGGTTTGTGATAACACTTTATACAAGGTGGTACCGAAACGTTGTGTAACTTTCCAACACAAGGCTGCACGCACAGTCACACGGAGCACCGACCATTTATAAGTCATTGTGCCAAAAGACATCATCCTGTGTACATTGGGAGCTGCAAACCTGGTGCTGTTCTAAACACGTGCATTATCACGTCTGCGATTATATCATGAACAGCATGTTGGAACAAAGAGCATGCGTGAAATTCTGCGTCAAACTGGGCAAATCTGCTACAAAGACGTCTGACATTATTTGGCAAGTTTACAGCAATGCGGCGACGAGTCGTTCGAGGTCTTTTGAGTGGCACAGACAGAAGAAGATCACTTGAACACAACAAAAGATCAGGGAGACCTTTAACAAGCTCAACCCCTGAAAACCTATTTGTCAACTTGTGCATAATGACTGTTGGACTGTTGACAGTCCAGATAATCCTCATGTGTGATTTGACCATGCCCCGTCTTGCTGCCAAGTTCATCCCCAGGCTGCTGACACAGGAGCAGAAGGAACACTCCGTCAAAGTCTGCCAAGAATGTCAGCATGCTGTAGATGACCCTAAGATTGGGTGATTGGGGGTATGGGTACGACCCTGAGATGAAGAAACAGTCCTGGAAGAGCCGATCATCTCCATTGTGCATCGAGAATTTAGGTGCCAGAGCTTTAAAAGCAAGTTCTACTGGCGGGTTTTAAGGCGTTGAGGAAAGACATTCGGTAAAATTGACCAGACGTGTGACACTTTTTGATACCACCTCATATAATTATTGGATTCAGTGTAATAGGTGTGATTCTTTATACATCTTGAACTAACACAGACATATTTAGCCAGAAATAAGAAAAATCTGCATTTGCATTACGTGTATCCACGGCGAAAAAAATAATTACGACTTACAGTATTTTTAACAACTCTTTTCTTTCCTTATACATATTTAACACTGCCTGCTTAAGTTCTCACCCATTATGATCTCTGGCTCCACCTTTCATTATTTCCTTAATAAGCTCATGCCTCACACAGGCTCCAGCTTCAATACTTTTTTGCTATAATAAATACAGAAGCAGCACTGACAGCCTGATAACTACTCATTAAAACGACGCATATTAAAGTGAGTTCTCTGGTTGGCCGCCCACCAACTAGACCGGCAAAATGTATAGTACCTATTACTATTTACCTCTCTGCCTGACTTTCTACACTGGAGCTCCGAGAGCTTTCAAAATCAACAACATTACAGAATTAATAATTCATTTTCAATTTTTAACATTGATATACTGTATATTATCACACAAATTTAATGAGTAGCAGTCCCTGGTGGTCTAGGATGCGGCGTTCTCACCGCTGCGGCCCGGGTTCGATCCCCGGTCAGGGAACCAACCCCAGCCACTCTTAGTGCCGGTCTCAAGCCCGGATAAATGGGGAGGGTTGCGTTAGGAAGGGCATCCAGCGTAAAAACATGTGTCAAATCAAACATGCGGAGGATCCGCTGTGGCGACCCCTAATGGGAGAAGCCGAAAGAAAGTTTTGTTTATGACACCTGTGAGTATAAAACTTAAAATACTGTAATTCTATGTATTTTTATTCCAGGATACATAATAAAAACTAAATGTAAAAGTATTTTTTTTCTGGCTTTGAACGAAGTTCAAAATGAATGAACTATTTGTCTACGAAACCGAGTCCAATTATAATAATGATATAAAAAGCTATCACAAAGTGAAACGCTTAATTAAAGTTACATTAAACGGTTAAAAATCTAACAAATCTTCTGACAGATATACACTATAGAGAAAAAAAGTATTAGGACACCTGACTTTTCCAGCCGGATACAATTCCTGAACATCCCTGAACATTTACCACAAATTCGAATACATTTATAGGATTTCTCTCAATGTTGTAGTATGTAGCATGGAAGCTCCAACCCTTCGGAATTGTTCATACCAGGTCTCCTCACCTACATTTACTAACACCCTTGTGACTGAATAAAACTTTCTTTTCGGCTTCTCCCGTTAGGGGTCGCCACAGCGGATCCTCCGCACGTTTGATTTGGCACATGTTTTACGCTGGATGCCCTTCCTAACGCAACCCTCCCCAATTTATCCGGGCTTGGGACCGGCACTAAGAGTGGCTGGGGATGGTTCCCTGACCGGGAATCGAACCTGGGTCGCAGCGGTGGGAGCGCTGCATCTTAACCACTAGACCACCAGGGGACCTACCCTTGTGACTGAATGAATCTCCACAAATCTTTAGAAAATGTAGTGGAACATCTTCCCAGAAGAGTGGAGCTGATTATAAAAGAAAACAGCAACCCACAGTGGAGTGGAGCATCAATATTACAACCAAGTGTTCACAAACTGTTGTCCATAAAGGGTAAATATTTTTAAATATTTTCCACAGGATTACATTTTTATATCACAATTTATAATATCACGATGTATTGTCACACCCCTACAATAATGCATAGACATTGTTCTTCCTAAACATATTCCCCGAGATGGTGAGAAACTGGGTGTGTGTTTAACTGGGTTAAGATCTGCGGATTGTTAAAACCGTAGCATATATTACATCACTTTCATTCTGATCAAGTCATTCACTGAGCCCTGGTACCCCGTGGCTACGAACATCGTCATCATACAAGAGACACTCCCAAACCGGGACTGAAAAACCTCAGTGAGCACACAGATTTGAGACTCACATCAGTGAAGGATTACGACGACCAAAATAGGAGCTAAATATAAAAAATGGACCCGATGGGAGAAAATGGACCCAATTAGAAACATGTCAGATTTATAAAATGTGAATTGAGCCTCGTGCCTACAGTACATGAGAGTGCCTTTTATAGAGCGCTCAAAGCGATGTACGGATGGAGAACCATAATAATGTGATAAGATGACATCGGGCGACCTGATATAGAGTACGCGGAATTTAAGTCGTCTCTGTTAAATAGATTGACAAATAAACTTCAAACAAACACAAGGTTACTTGAGCACCAAAACATCTTCACAGTGGCGAGACCTCGGACCTGGTTAAGCTCCGGTGAATTTTAATACAAATTCATAAACCATTAATGTGACTGAGAGGAAAAACCTGAGAAAACACTACTGTGAATAGACCAGTGCTGGCTTTGTATTTCACACCTAGGTCTTCTGTAATGTCCTACCTGAGTCAATACACCTTTTAATACGGTCATTATGACACCACAGCTATAGAAACAATCAATATTTTAGAGAAACCCAGTATCACAGACAGGAATCTCATACGGTAAGAATGAATGGCATTTACAAAGCAAGAAACCCAATGAACACAACTCAAGTCTCCTTTCACTGTAGCCACAGCTGCACTGCCTGCATACATCATCTCCAGCACATGCATCAATATTTACCTCATAAAATCACCCCGTTTTTTTTTTTTTTTTTGTTCCATGCATTACGGTTTTTCCTGGGGATTTGAAATAATAAAAAATGTGTGTTTTCGTGCAAAATCTGCAGGAAAAAAAACAAAAGTATAAATGCTTAAAAAAAAAACATAACTGATTTGAAGTGTTTGAGCTGAACTTTCCTCAAGATGTCCATTTTTATTTTATTTTTTTAAACGTCCTTGTAAGTGCAACCAAATCAATTTCTTCTCTTCGGCCAGCCGTTGTGTGAAAAAAAAAAAAAACAGCTATTAAATCCACATGAATATACACCGGCCATCCAGTGAAAATAGATGACGATGTGACGATAACAATAGATATCATGGACGAAAATTTAAAACAGTCGGAAGCCAATTATCTAAAATAATAATGAGAAACTGGCGAATGAAATGAAAAACTATTTACTGAAGGGTCTAAAAAAGAATGAAAAACATGATGAAATACTACAGGATATACTTTAAGATTATTCAAAAGTTACAACCTCCATCTTTGAATCAGTCAAAGGACAAAACACACCAGTTATTACATTCTCGTATGACAGTGTATAACTCAATCCTGGTTTCGTATCTGGCTTTGGGAACTGTTAACAGTTTTATGATTTTAAAAGAGGAGGAGGCTAAATGGCATTTATTCCTCAGATTGCAGCAGAAGTGCAAGTATTCAATTATGCAGCTAATGAACATGCTGTTTTTTAATGGATTTTTTAATAGAATTGCTTTTAGCTTAGAGCAGTTTTTCAAAACACACACATATAATTAATGGAATGAAAAATTATCTATTTTGTCTGGAAAAAAACAAAAACTAAACAAAAAAATAAACACAAAGAGTTAGCGTTTGAAAATTCCAGACAGCAACAGTTACAGACGTCACTGTTAGATTAAGGTATGTTTGATGTGCAGTAAACACACACACACACACACACACACACACACACACACACACACACACACACACACACACACACACACTTGCTGCATCCACTACAGCACTCGGAACAGCCGAGTTATCTTTTGAGACCGGCCAGGCTTTCTAATGTCCAAAATAAGGTTGTCTAATTGTAGCTTATTCTGCAACGTGATTGCTTTTATTGAACGCTATTTTTCTTGTTAATGAGTCCGTAATGGTATTGCTGATAAGGTAAAGAGCAGCCATGTTCTTGGTGCAGCTCCCGCCGTTTTCTGTTGCGTCTGCAGAGCTAGTGCTTTTTTAAATCACCTGATGTCCTCGGCGAAAGGGAAACGAACCGGATATCCGCGTCTTCGCTGGTCGTTGAGAAAGTCAAGCAAGGACGTAAAACACCGTTAGCCGTCATGCTCTCGGGACACGCGCCACAAACACACAAAGCACATTTGTGCGTAGTTTACTTAAAAAAACACAACACAGGAATCGTATTGAAGCACAGAAAGGGGGAAAAGACCTCGACACAGACACAGCCGGCCTATTACAGGAGACTAATGTCCTCCAGTACAACTGGACACGAGGCGAAATGAACGTCAAAACCCATTTTGCGACACATTCGTCAAGGAACACGGACGCGAGCGCACACACATTCTATCATACACTGACAAATGTTGCTTTCCTTTGAACCATACAGTACGGCGTGTAGGAGAAAACCCTTACCGAATACTCGCTTAATATTGCTGAGGATGAAGATTTGTAATTGAATCGAATCACAGGCGTATATGATCGCACTCATGAGAAAACATCTCAGCCATAAAGTGATAACAGGAAGTAAATTGTTTCCTGGATGTTCCCTAAAGCCTGGTGCACACTGTTTCACACGATTTGAGACCAAATGTAAAGATTTCCACAATCCGAGGCTAAAATCTTTAGTCATTGTTTATCGACAGCCGTTTGATAGCCGTTGTGATCAAACCACCACAGGGACAGAACGGCAAAAAGTACGAGTTATTAGCAAAAAAAAAAAATAAAACACTATAGATTATTTTCGTTTGCTGCTAGCTACCGTTAGCGAGAGAACACGGGTCTGAACGTGTCTCGGATCGACGATGTGAAACTTTGGACAAATCTTTTTAGAGATTCCACATTGGCATGGCGATCACAACACATCACGACGACTGCAAATGAATTAAAATCGCAGAAATGAATAAAACCCGTGATTAGATTAAACCAAGCTCTAAATGCATCCGAAGTAATTAATGTAATGTGAAACTTTTTTTCTATAACTAAACCCAACAAGGTTGTTTAGAGTGCTATTATATCAAATTAACCCCTTCCACATCTCTCCTTCCCCCCCCTTATATATATATATATATGGGTTAGGGTTAGGGTTTATATCTGGAGAAAATAGTCAGCTGATAATGATTTTATTATGGGATTATCGTTCTATCAGCACATGTATTGCTTACACCGTATCCAATTTCCCTGCCTCCCCTTTATCCGAATCTGATTTCTGTTCAGGCCTTGAAGTGTCAGCGTCTATCACATCTCCATCTCCACCTAAATTCACAATCATTAACTCGTCCTTGCAAAACGAGCTGCCTGGTCTCTGCAGGATTCATGCAATCAAAAGAAAAAAAGAAAAAAAAAAAAAAAAAACAGAACAGAGAAAAAATCCAGTTCACTCTCAATAATAATCGAAATATTATGTGTTGCTTCTCAGTAACCTTGAAAACGCATCAAGCCTATTTGCCTCCATTTATTAATTGCAAGTGACCTGGGATTTATTTCCCTTCCTTGTGTTTGAAGGAAAAACATTTAGACAGAAGAGCAAACATAGCCGTTCCTCATCAGCACGACGGGCCGTTGAGCAGCGCTACTCGATCGGTTCTCCACTCCTGCTAAAGTGCAATCAATGCGTCTGTAGTTGTAGCAGGGATTTTTTTTTTCAGCGCCTCTTCACTTTCGCCTATTATCTCTGTTTGTTTTTGGGCTTTTTTAGACTCTCCTACAAAAGAGATCCGCATTTTGATGACGGGGGGTCAAATGGTTCAAATGTAAAAAAAAAAAAAAAAAAAAAAACACACTTGAATCTGCAAATTGTCAAACAGAGACGTCAGAAATATTTTTAGCATCACAAAAAACACCATGATTAATACACGCCAGACCAACAATTATGATTTGCAGCATATTTTTCTCTCCATGCAAAACTTCCAGAAGTCCTCTCAGTACATCCCAAGAATAGCACCAACTTTGAGACTATAAATCTCTAGGCTTGCTATTCATTGCTCCACAGTCCAGCGCAAAAAAAAAATATGAGGTAAGCAGAAAAAAAAAAATCCTTATTATGGAATATAACAATAGGCAAAAGAAAAGCTCTGAGAGGCACGTACGTCCAGGACCAGCGAGCACAAAGGCTCATGTATAATAATTATCACGCTAGTCTGCCGATTATATTTTTCAATTGAAGTACAAAATGGGCTAAAACAGGGTCTATCGTAATGGTGATTCCATTAAATTTTAAATGAATTCTTTGTGAAAGGACATGGCAAAAAAAAAAAAAAAAAAAGCTTATCTACAAATGAAGTCAAGCTGATTAGTTTTCCAAATTGTATCAATTCCCTGGAGTAGACTTGCAGATCATGACAGTTTTGGATATTAAAAAAATGTCCTCAATCGCACGGTGGAAAAAAAAAAAAACCTCCGGAAAGTTTATCGATCGAGTCCTGAGTCCGGGAGACAAAACCGGACAAATATCATTTCCAGAACATAAAACGTGTACAATTAAAGATGGCGCTTGTTCGAGTGTTTTTCTTCCCTCCAAAATTCCATAGCCTAGGCAAGGTCTCCCGGAACGACCATAAAGCCCCGGCCTCTTCGGGTCCATCGGTCCGTGATCCAACCTTTCAGCAGTTCGGCCTTTCGTGGGACTTGTGAAAACAAGAAGTGAGGACAAGAATGAGGGGAAAAAACCTCACTAAGCCGAGCGAGAAAGATGATTTATCTCTTCAGCTGGAGATGAGAACACTGCGATGAGCCAAGAAGGTTTCAGCAGGGGCTGTTAAAAAAAAAAAAAAAAATACCTAGAGGGGGGTAATTTATGGGTCCGGTTGTGAACGTGTTAATGAAGCAGGCCGGGTGGAGAATTTTCATCTCTGATGTATATAGGGCAGTGCTCCTCTCCCTCACCCGTGTCTTCTATATGGTCCTTCCCTTTAGATTCTGAAGGCTCAGCCAGCATCCGTCAGAAATCTCAAAGCATTATATTTAGGGATAAAAAAAGAAAAAAAAGAAAAAAAATCCTTTAAGGAGAAGTAAAAAACATTTAAAGTAATAATTCCTATTTGATCAGGCATCCAATAATTAACACTACTCTGATATATATTTAGACACTTTTCTGGCCACAAGCTTCAGAATCTCGAAAAGCAAAAAAACTGCAACATTTCCTCACTTGGAAAAAAAAAAACGAAAGCTTGTGGAAACATTTATGTGAGTAGGAAGTAAAACAGGTCCTGATGCTCGCTGACACAGAACGTCGGTGGTGGTCACGTGGCATGCCGTGCCTTTTTCTGGAAACGTAGGTGCTTCTTGGCCATGCTCACAGATGATACATATCGGATTCTGTAAATGGCTTTGAAAGACTGGGATTTGACCTCATAATGAGATAATCCTCGGAACAGATCAACCAGAGGTCAAAATATAGATTTCATTTCAGACAAATGATAAAGAATACACGTCGAATAAAGAGTCACAAGGCTCCAGCAAGAAGATCCGACATTAATCACGGCCTTGAGGTTTTGTTTTCGGTTAACACCCTGAAGGAAGACGTAAGGAACAGCTACATCGAAACGGATCAATGAATTATGGAATTTGAACAGTGCCATAGGAAATGCAATAGAGGTAGATAGGAGAGCGACGCAGTTAACCCCACACTAACCACCTGTCCGATCTACGGAAGCCTGGTAGTACTTTGGACACAAAAATGGACTCGTTGTAGGATTTGTGTGCATCTATTGCGTCCAAGTCATGCTCCCCTGCTACATTTCTACTCGTATCCCAGCATTTATCTAACGCCTGGTAAGATTTGGCTAAGAAAGATTCGCAGGGAACCACCATGACCACCACGGGATCTTCACCAGCAGCCATTTTTAAAACGTTTACACCATTCAAACGTTTTCCTTCAGCTGAGCGTCTCGTCACCGCACCGTGTCTGAAGTCTTCAGCAGATATTCACGGGTTTGACGCCTTCCTTCGCAAGAAACTTCATCACCGCACGCTGTTCCATGCAACACCGTTGTCTGCTATCTTGATTAACGGATTTTTATAGCTGTAAGTCCCGCTGTGTGTTATAAACCGTTTACAGTTTCAATCCAGATGGAAATGCATATCACCGGCAAAAATAATCTCACGCTAACCTTCACCCTTTAACATTAGCCTTTTAAAAAGGAGGGGGGAAAAAGAAGCTCTTGGAGCAACGTGCCATTACACCGCATTTAATTCGCAGCGAGTTTTAAATCCGTCTGATGGGAGTTTAATAAGCAAATAATGCGGCAGAAGCAGACGTAAATGTGAAGGAGTTGTTAAAGCAGCCAGTGTTTAATAGCTCTTGTCCTTCACTTAATAGCAGGAGAGAAATAGGGAGAGAAATGAGAGTAAAGACAGAGCAAAGAGTACAGAAGAGAAAAAAAAACAAAAAAAACAAAAACGGTCCTAGTGCAAACAAAGAACAATTTGTTCCGACAAAAAGTACAAAATAAATACAGAAAAAAAAAATAAAGCTTTATTATACATATGAATGCTGAAAATTGCAAGAAATTTCGAGCGAGAGACACAGAGATAAAGAGAGAGTAAAGAGAAAGAGAGCATGCCCCTTTTTTGTACCTTTTCCCCAAACCGAATAAACATCATTAAAATGTCAGGGCCAATAAAACACTTTTATGAGGAAAGCTGCCGCTTTCACAGGCTTTGTATCATCGGTACTCAAACGTAAGGCAGCCACCTTGATGGACTGAGAGCGAGGATGAACAGAAAAAAAAAACGCCGTCCAGAGAAAAATATGCGTAAAAGTATCAGGACACCTGACTTTTCCAGCCGTATGCGATTCTTCACCAAACCGTGTCAGAGAGACACAATTGTAGAGTCTTTGGATGATGTAACGTGACATTTTCCTTCTACCTGAACTTGGAGACCCCAACATGTTCCATGACAAAGCCATGAAGATATGGAGTGAAAGATCTCTCTATTATACACCTTTGTGATGTATTGGAACGAATGCTGACTGAACCCCCTGGCCGTCTCGTCTCACCTACATCAGTACCTGACTTTAATAACCCCCTTGTGGCTGAATGAATCTCTACAAATCTCCACAAAATCTAGTGGAACATCTTCTCAGAAGAGTTGAGCATATTATAACAGAAAAGAGGGACTAAATGTGGGATGGGATGTTTAAAAAACACATATGATCAGGTGTTCACAAACATTTGTCTTATATATAAAATGTAATGCATGTGATTGTGGTGGAAGAAGAAGCTAAACATGCAGAATTTTCCACGGGGTTGTGCTGTGATTGTAGGGAATCTTCCTATGCTGTAGTGGAAAACACGTGTTACCGTTTTCTTTCCTCATCTCTTATTATTATACGAAAAAAATATCCTCCCAGTAATACAGAGAGTAAGGCAATTTTGGATTTCTGACACATATGAAGACCTCAAGGTCAATGCTGAAATGCTAGTAATAGAGTAGTAAAGAAGAGCCAGCGTGGTTTTGGAAATGTATACACATGAAAAGCACAAAAAACAAACCCTCGCACATGAATTCCTCTGTGTGATAGACTTTAGAGGCGAGCTTGAACAATATTACAAAGGTAACTTAATTACAATTACGCACTTGTCATGAAATGCATGAAAAATAATCAGTCATTTAAATGAGCCCCTGTGGTGAGCTCTAGAGTTACCGTACTATGGTTTACACACAGCTCTATGATTTGGAGAAATAAAGGGGCCAATGTCTTTATGCAGCAGCACAAATAAAAATCAACCTTTAGTGTAGAGAAAAGTGCAGACAACAGCACAGACCCCAGAGACAAAAACAATCCCAGTGCATGTGTGTGATATTGACAGGCAATAAAAGCAAGTCGCTATCGGTTTCCTTTATCACCATGCACAGTGTCAGTGATTTTTATTTTTTTGATAGATAGATAGATAGATAGATAGATAGATAGATAGATAGATAGATAGATAGATAGACAGACAGACAGACAGACAGACAGACAGACAGACAGACAGACAGACAGACAGACAGACAGACAGACAGACAGACAGACAGATAGATAGATAGATAGATAGATAGATAGATAGATAGATAGATAGGAATCAGCATACTTTATTGATCCCACAGGGAAATTGTAGACAGACGGACGGACGGACGGACGGACGGACGGACGGACGGACGGACGGACGGACGGACGGACGGACGGACGGACGGACGGACGGACGGACGGACGGACGGACGGACGGACGGACGGACGGACGGACGGACGGACGGACGGACGGACGGACAGATAGATAGATAGATAGATAGATAGATAGATAGATAGATAGATAGATAGATAGATAGATAGATAGATAGATAGATAGAGGACCAGGAATTTAACAAGAGCACCAACAGGACTTCCCAGATCATCTCACACATATATTATTACCATTGAATCTTAACATACGGCGCACTGGTGTGAACTAAATACTCACATTAATTCACACAGTCTACGTCTTCCACCGAGGCAAGAGGCGAAACAGTTACAAGTTTTGTCTTGTTTCGTTTACAGTGGGGTGAAATTCCCCCGGCAGCAGAACGAGAGAGAAATCAGCATATTCACATTGTTTGGATTCTTTAGTACAGTGATCCACTTGGAAAATAAATAGATGCCTGAACAGGACCCTATACCGTCTATACATAAATGACAAAAATGCAAATAAAAAAAATAGCTGAAGCAAAAAAAAAAAAAAACAAGAAGAAAATCACAAAGGCAGCATATAAATCACTTATAGTTCCGCAAAACCCATAAATCATTGTCAGCGAACGCCAAAATATCCAGCTTGTACCTAACCCAACATGTCCCATTTCTCTCCCATCAGCCCCGGCCGGCTGTGTGACGGGGTTGCACTGGCAGCGTGTTCATTTTTAGAACATCCTGTCAAGATTTGTGCTATTTACTTATGTAAATATCCCCTGGACAAGTGTGTTCACGGTGAACGAGAGGAGCACGCATGGCCCTGATGTGTCTGTTTTGAATGCGGCGGGATGAAGTCTTTAGTAATGTGCACAGAAAGTGATTTGAATATACAGCATGCAAATGCAGAAGTGGCTTGAAGGTGACTTTTCTTGCACGTGTGTGTGTGTGTGTGTGTGTGTGTGTGTGTGTGTGTGTGTGTGTGTGTGTGTGTGTGTGTGTATATGTGTGTATATCCTGAAAGTGTAGCCGACCTGTTTATTTCCGATCCACGCCTCTGACGACGAGACAGAAGTTTACTCGTGCGAGCTCTCAGACAGCTCCCTGTAAGCTTTTTACTAGCAGGTTGTTTAAACATAGATCGAATGCCAAACAGCATAAATGGTTAACAGATAAAGTATGCGCCCCCCTACATAGAGCACTGTTTACACAAGCACAAACTTAATCCGGAGCCGTTCGTTCTATTGAGAATTTCGAGAGGCTCCTGTTCTCGAAAGCCCCTCCGAACAAGCCAGACCCAGCGCTGAATCGGGCCTAATATTTTCTATAAACAGAGCGGCGGAGGGCAGGGGGTGGCTCAGGGGGCGAACATGGTGCTGAATGAATTGCCTGTAAATGTGTTTAGACTGAAAGGGACTCTTTGGAGGTCGAGCAAGCCCCGGGTTTAATACAAAAAGCACACTTCACGCTCCAATGTGCATACAACGCAGCACGGTGATAGACAAAGTTAACGACAAAGGCATGCGATTTCCCACAAAGTGGTGGATGGGATGTGGATTTTCATCGCCACACAGGAAGATGCTAATTTAAACAGCGCCAGCTAACGCAGACTAAAGAGGGAACCAAAGCAACGGATGGTATGACATCTAATACTGTTTTTTTTTTTTTTTTATTTATATATAAATGCACAGTTGTTTGTTTTAAGATGTTTATTAAACCAGGTCTATAGTATATACCATATGTTAAGCAGTGACCAGTTATATATATATATATATATATATATATATATAATACAGATGGTTCTTGAGTATTGATGGTTCGACCTTTTTTTTTAAACTTACTATGAGAAATGCGATACGACAAAATGTTACAAATATTTAATATTTAAAACTACAGTATGGTACTGTAAATTGCTCTGTAAATTGTGTACCATAATTTGTGAAATTAATAACATATTACCGAATCCGACCCGAAACTGATCACCATTCTGCAAGATTTATGAGGGTCTTCGGAACGTATCTCAAGATAAAATGAGATGAGATAACTTTGTTAATGTTTTTGTAATTCTACATTTAGAAAAAGGTATTCAAAAACGAATACAAAAATCTGTAGTGCAAAGAGCACAGGATACTCAAATACCCCTTCATTCCTGCTGCATTTTAAAACCTGATTTTAATTCAGGATTAACAAACCATTTCAAGACGACAGGCCGTAAAACGGATCCGAATTTTTTTGCCCTAAGGTTTAAAACAGTGTGTTAATTTTTAAAGCTTCAATCAGTCATTTAGTCAGTGTGTGAATGAGCCAATCCAGTCGAGGGTCAAAGTAAAAGAGTCTACACTCACGATTTTCACTACACGATTTTCAAGGGTTCTCCGTACAACTGGAATCTTCTCTTTACTGAAGCGGTTGTACTCGGAAGCCTCTCTGAAAGAGCTGTAAAGGTTAAACACAACTCTTAAAACCTTTAGGATTAAGGATGAAGACTTTCTTTTCAATAGCAAGTCATAGGAACATGAGCTGGCAGGAAGCCACTCGTATTTACAAGTAGAATTTTTTTTTAAAACAATGGACATCTCAAAAAAATATCCACGGTGTGGCCCAACATGAAGCAGAGTTCCCAGTATCACTCCAAGTGATTTTCTATAACAACAGAGCCAAAAAGTGCTTTATTCCCCTTTATTACTTGAAAATTTTGGTCAAAAAAATGTTGGAAAGAATGGCGTTATCCTTTTTTTTTTTTTTTTTATCATATTTTTTTTTTAGATGCCGACCTCGCAAACATCCCGAACCGTCTAGAGACGTACCAGTGCCAATTGGATCCCATTTCATGTGGAGTTTGGACACTGGACCTCTTTGAGTGTTTAAAGGCTCTGGCATGGAGAAGCTGGTGTTGGATCTGTGATGATCGCAAATGTTGAGCTATTTTATGAGTTGCTCAGTAGCTCCTAGTTTTATAACCACAATGACTGTATATGACTGTAGAAAGATCACTACTCATAATCTTATATTCCAGTGCTCATGTTAGTTCTCACTCTTCAGTGTTCTGTATTGTTTAAAGACTATAATCACACTCTTCATGTCACCCAAATGAGGATGGGTTCCCCTTTTGAGTCTGGTTCCTCTCAAGGTTTCTTCCTCATAACATCTAAGGGAGTTTTTCCTCGCCACAGTCACCACGGCTGCTCATCAGGAATAAATACACATCGTTCACCTTCACTATTAAATTCTGTAAAGCTGCCTTAAGACAATGTCTGTTGTGAAAAGCGCAATAGAAATAAACTTGACTTGACATAAAATAATAGTTCTGAAGAATATTAGAAAGTTTCCCCCCAAAAACGGGACTATTTATAGTCTTCTTTAATGATTACCTACTTCACTAATAGATATGTACTGATGATAGATAGCATCACAATCCATTAGACCATATAGGATTAATCCACAGTTTGCACAATGTAATATAAGGTATCTTTAATATCATGATTGACATTCTAGACAGTTTTGCCCTCTGGGGCTCAGAGACCTCGCTCTGTTTTGAGATGTTTAGCAGCACACGATTTATTGTAAGCCCTGTGACTGGATGAGTACTTCCACCTGCCAATCAAGACTCAAACGAATTGTACAAACGCTTAACCATCACGTTCTGTTCACTAGCAACAAATGTCTTATTGAAGCAGCCTTTGAAGCAAACTATATTAATTATGAGGCATCTCAATGCCCTTTCCTGCTCTGTGATCCTCTTCAGACAAGAAACTATTATTTCATCTTGTTGGGTCAGAATGACAAAGTAAATATCCGTAATATAAAATGTGCATTATAAACATTGAGCCGAATACAAAAAAAATCATGTGAACATTTTTAGGGCTTTTTATGAACAATTAAATGAAATGAGTAAATTTAAGACTTTTAAATGCCTAAAATTTGTATTTTTTAGATTTTTGATTTTTTTTAGACTTTGTAGAAATCCTGGTTATATCACGTGACTGGAACAAAAGAGTTCCTTGTACTTTTCTATTTATTTCAAGCTACATGATATGTTGCTGTTATCTCTTATGTAAGAGCTTAGCCACCACAAATCTCTGAAGAAATTCCCAAGAAAAGCGTTCCGTTTGACACTGGAGACTTTTTCCATAAATACAATACATAGATTAGACTGCTGCCCCCGCGAACCGAATTACGGATGAGCGGGAGATGATGAAATGAAATGAACAATACATAGATAATTGATTCCCCAGAGAAACACCACCATACGAACACTTATTTTGAATTCAGTTTAATCATGCAGGTCTTTGTAAAAGAACTATGGTATTGATAATATATTAATGAACATTTAATGTGATGATTTGAAGTACAGATGCATTGAGTTGCTGTCAATTCCTTCTGAGGATTCAGAACTAAGAATTGGACAGCGCTATGGTGATGCATGATATTATAGTCTATATATGTATTCCTCGTGGTATGTTGCCAAGGCTATTTTGTCACATTTGGCTAGCTTTGCAGACAGGTTGTTTGGTGTGTGGGAGAGCTAGCATCATCATTTGCCTCAAATTAAATGCAAAATAAGCAGTTGAGCAGTGAAGCGAAATGGAAAGGCTGAGATGTGGAGGGCATGTAGTGCAGCATTGTGCATCGGAAAACAACAGACAGAGTAGGGAACAGTGGGGGGAGCGACTGCTGAGCAGAGTTCACCGAGTCTGGCTCCGCTCTCGGACAACAGAAGGAGGCTGTCGCATCCTGTTAGCACTGAGCGTTTTTCTTTTCACAGGGGAGACGGAGAGATTGCGCCCCGAAGCCATCATTCTGCCATCGCGATCCTGCTGTTAGCATCAAAACTCATGCGGCGAGCACGGCCTCGCAGACGACGCAATTAAATTTATAGAAATTCACACGCTCGTATGGAACGGTTAGGGAGCAGAACAGGAGACAGCTCACCGCTTTTGGCTAGCAAGTGAAACGCCGAGTAAAGAACTTTAGATTCATCTGACAAGGACAATTCGCTAGCATGATTCTCACTGTTTTTCCTTTTGAGCCCTCTAACATGTGCACCGTTCACATCTAAAATATTGACTGAAGTCTCCCCCTACTTTTCACTTCATTCTCAAGTTAACCCTTGACCTACTGCTTCAAGGGTATTTGGGGAAAAAAGACTATTACCATAAATGTGGTCCAAATCATTATTATTTGGCAGAATCCTAACCTCAAAATAGAGATAAAATATGCTACTGTTTCTGTAAATACTAAATTTACGCATACTTTACCCTATAATATAAACCACAATCATTCTATATTTAACCCAGCCAGTGAAGGGGGCTTTAAATATGCTGGGCCACTTCTCCAATCCTGTGTTTTTTAAACCAATGTAGATACCAGAATATCTATCTATCTATCTATCTATCTATCTATCTATCTATCTATCTATCTATCTATCTATCTATCTATCTATCTATCTATCTATCTGTCTATCTGTCTGTCTGTCTGTCTGTCTGTCTGTCTGTCTGTTTACAGTATCTTACAATTATTTATCTATCTATCTATCTATCTATCTATCTATCTATCTATCTATCTATCTATCTATCTATCTATCTATCTGTCTATCTGTCTGTCTGTTTACAGTATCTTACAATTATCTATCTATCTATCTATCTATCTATCTATCTATCTATCTATCTATCTATCTATCTATCTATCTATCTATCTATCTATCTATCTGTCTGTCTGTCTGTCTGTCTGTCTGTCTGTCTGTCTGTCTGTCTGTCTGTCTGTCTGTTTACAGTATCTTACAATTATTTATCTATCTATCTATCTA
>NC_139577.1:2840106-2847606 GCF_946808225.1 Silurus aristotelis | reverse complement strand
GGCTTCCTTACAAAGTACATAATGTGGTATTAGAGCTATAAGACATACAAAAGTCACTCAATCAATCATACACTTTCACGTACGATTGATTAGGTGACGCTTGAGGAAGGGTGAGAGCTCCTACTGGCTGTTCCAGCTTTCTAGTCTGGTTCTGGTCTTGTATTAAAAACAGATCTAAAAGGAATGCCGTGTAGAAATACACTATTCTGTGTCCATGCCACAATATTTTTCAATACTCCATATAGCAACAGGCAAAAAAATAAGCAAACACAACGTACACTCAGGAAACCACGATGCTTCATATTCTCCCGTACTCACATATCCATCATATAATCAAGAGAAAATGTCCTTAGATTGCCCTAGGATACCTTTTAGTTCGATGACATTTCTTGATTTTTATTTTTTTAAGTATGAATGGCATTTTAGAGTGTTTTATTTTATTTAAACAGTAACTCCAAAGATATGGAGGAGGCTGAAACACGGATTTATATATACATTTTTTTTATTTATTTTTTATTAATTTTACAATATAATTTTTTTATTGTATTTTAAAAGTGCACAAATTACATTGGACTCGATTTATGAACTGTTTGAGTTTTTTTTTACCTTTTTTTTTTTTATTAAACTGTAAACAGGGTAAATTTTACTGCAAGGAAATTTAAAATAAGTGACTTTTTATTAGAGTAGATTTTTAGACTGGTAACATTATTTGTACTTATAAGTAGAATTTCATTACGGTAACAATACTTTTGCGTGAGTAGTATATTTTATTACTCTTTACACCTCTGATACAATTTATATATATATATATATGGTGATGATTAGAGTTAGGAACAAAGCTGGAGCGCCTATCTTTTCTTCCAGCTTGAACAATTTTCCAAAAAAGACAGATTCTCTGAGACTCGCCTTGTTCCTCGTCCCTTCTGCAGGATTGTTACTATCACCTTGACAGAGTCGCCCTTAAAAAGGTCACGGCCTTAATCTCTCTTAAATAGTTTGAGAAGACCGACTGAAGCGAATAGCACAAATTGGACGTTCAGAGATAACTGTAAAAGGAGAAGTTCTAGCTGAGAAATTTCGAACCCCTAATGCACCGTTTGATAAAATGCACATTCTTTCGTAAGCCGTGGAGATACGGAATTTTTTTTTCCAGAGTTGTTATCACTTTCAATAATCCCTAAACGTCTGCTATCACAGGTTGTGGAATGTTAACTGATTACTGACGGGCTGCTAACAGTAAACATCTGTGTAAACGATTCATTTGGTGTCGTAAGAGTATACGAGGCCGGGCTTACTAAAGAGGAGGAAAAGAAATCTTAAAAGCCGTGCACTAAACCACGGCTAGACAAGCCTTGAGGGAACGAAGAAGTAAAAAAAAAAAAAAGAAATCGTTCATCTTGGGCACATTTCATCACAGACAGACAGAGAGACAGCGAGAGAGATAAAAACCCATCATGGACAAAAATAACAATGGGAACCAGATGAGAAAAACCCCACCAGGGGAAAAACATGTCCCTCGAATTTCTAACTTCCCACAAAGCATCTGTAATGACAATGCGGCTTCCCAGGAGCCAAGACGAATCTCTGTGGTTGATTATTTTGGCATTTGAACTGTTGTTTTTTTTTTTTTTCCTTCACAGGAGTCATGGGCAGGACAAAGGCAGGAAGTTCAGCGCACAAACAAGAGATTCACACTGCAGCTATGAACCTGTTGAAGAAGCACAAGGCTAAAACTAAACACCTGGGATACACACTGGTGATGGTTTAACAGCTCAGCAGGATTTTTCTTGTTCCTCTTGAACTCTGAAAAAAAAGATCGAAGACTATTCTATCTCTTCTCGACCGCCCCACTAAACCCTCTCGCAGTGATATTGTTCAACTTTTCTTCTATATCCCTCTCCAGTCTTTTTTATTTCTCATTCCATCTTTTTTTTTTCTCCCCCGGTAGAACTAGTTGTCATAAAGTGGCAGCAAATCCCCATGTGGCAAACCGGTGCTGTGAGATGAAGAATGAAGCAATCATATTTCCTGATTAAAACTCTAATGGATTCTACTCAGTGAGGCCAGCTACTGGGTTTATTAATGCATGGCAGGTATGATCATCCTATTAACAGCTGCAAGGAGAAAAAAAAAAAAACGCCTGTGCGGCGCTCACGGAAAACGTTCCGGATATATCGTTCCAGCGATTATTCCGCAAATAATCGCTGCAAACCTACAAGATTGCGTTTGGCGTGTTCAAGCGTCGTACAAAGAAGAAAAACAAAACAACAACCAAGAACTATAAAAGGGATGTATTTTGGCTGTCGATTTATTTTTCCATCCCATTTCATCTCTTTCCTTTTCTTTCCTTTCCCTCTCTTTCCCAGTTATTTCCCCAGTCACCCCTGGCGGTAGCGGAGCAAACAGACCTCCTGCCAAGTGCTCAGGCTCAATGGCCACACTGACCTGGCACACCTAATTGAGAAAAAGGATTCAGACCCAGCACTTCCTTTGCTCTTCCCATCTGTTGGGTTTGGCTCCAACTTCTCAACCAGGCACACGTATTTGGAACACGGAAATCGCAAACAGATTGAACGCCATGCCAGTCATGTTCTACACAACAATCCCCGCTATGGAAACGCCAGCCTCTGGAGGATAATACATTCTTTCTTTCTTTCTTTCTTTCTTTCTTTCTTTCTTTCTTTCTTTCTTTCTTTCTTTCTTTCTTTCTTTCTTTCTTTCTTTCTTTCTTTCTTTTATTTGTTTGTTGGTTCTTTAAATCTTTCTATCTTTTTATCTTTCTTTCTTATCTTTGTTTCTATCTTTGTTTTTGTTAGTTTATTTGTTTCTTTCTTTCTTTCTTACTCACTTCTTTGTTTCTTTCTTTAATTCTTTCTATCTGTTTCTATCTTTCTTGCTTGCTTACAATAATTATTTTTATCTTTGTTTCTATCTATGTTGTATGTATCTTTCTTTCTTTCTTTCTTTCTTTCTTTCTTTCTTTCTTTCTTTCTTTCTTTCTTTCTTTCTTTCTTTCTTTCTTTTTCTTTCTTTCTTTCTTTCTTTCTTTAAATATTTCTATCTGTTTCTATCTTGTTTGCTTGCTTACTATAATTCTTTCTATCTTTGTTTCTTTCTATCTATCTATCTATCTATCTATCTATCTATCTATCTATCTATCTATCTATCTATCTATCTATCTTTCTTTCTTTCTTTCTTTCTTTCTTTCTTTCTTTCTTTCTTTCTTTCTTTCTTTCTTTTTTTTTCTTATCTTTGTTTCTATCTTTGTTTTTGTTTGTTTGTTTGTTTCTTTTTTATTATGAAGTGAAGATTGTAAACTCGGTTTGTTTTTACATATCAACTCTTTCTATAAGTTTCACATTTGAAATTCACACAAGCACAAATCAAATCTCAAATATCACAATAATTATAATCGCTCTCATTTCCACAAAAGCCTCTGGAAATCCAGATCCAAATATACAAACCGTGTGTACACGCAACAGCTCCAAACTAGAAGGAATGTTGGAAATTGGGACATTTTCGACGTGGAATGTTATAGGAAACATACCTTAAGGACGATCCTGACACACGGCACTCATTAGAAAAACCCCGGCAGCCCAAAGGACTGGATTTTACATCTACATGAACCTACAGTATATAGGATGAGTTTAGACAGACTGAGGTCAGATGTACCGTACGAGGTGGTATTAAGAAGTTTTAGTACTTGCTCTGTCTACAAGAAAGTGCTTTATTTATCTTCTGAAATGATTTCAGGAAATCTTTTCTCAGCGTTTCAACCAACTCCTTCAATTCTACAGTGGTGTCAAAACAGTGTTGAGCTGGATCTTAATCTTCAGGAAAAGAGGAGGGGTTCTGCAGGAGCCTGGCGAGTAGGATGTGTGCAGGAAGTGAGGTTGTGTTGTTTTCCGACAATGTATGATGTCTTTTGGCGCACTGACCTATGAAGGTGGGTGCTGCCTGTGATTGTGCGTGCAGCCGTGTGCTGCCACATGTTGGCGTGTTACAAAAAATAGTCTGGAAATGTTCTGATTACCTCATAGACCAAACATTTGGGAAATTGTCAAAGCATGCGTTACAACTCCTGACGTTGGATTTCTATGTTAGATACGGCAAAACGTGAAATACGCGTTTGTATTGTGTGCTACAGTAAAACCGTTCCCTCCAGACACGCACGATAAAAGCAGCAAACAAAAGACTTTTCGCCGAGGACCTAAAACGGTCCAGTATTATAACACTGCATATACTCTCTTAAACAGCTGGCACATGGTACTAATTTACACCTGCTTCTGTGAAGGGGACGAAATCCTGCACGAACGCAGCTGCTGCTAATTGCCCCAAAAGAATCAATACACGGAATGAAGGAGCTTTAACCCTGGCATGTTCGCGTGTACGTGTTTGTGTTCATTGGATAATTAAGGTTTTAAAACCTTGTAAAAAAAAAAGCTTCTACTTGGAAAAACATTGTGTTGTGGGGCTCGATATGAAACCTCCCCTTTCCCCATCAAGGGACAACCAAGGAAGACTTTTACATTGTCTTGTAGAGGGTGAAGAAAAGTTTCCTGCTTAATAAACACAGAGATCCATCACGAGTGACAAGAGAAAGAGATGAAAGCTGTCAGACAAGGAACTTACCTGTGTGATGTTCAATAAAGCACGACGGATTGGTCAGCCAAGGCCAGCACATGGGGAGAAAACAAACAATAAGGAAGAGATCATTAGTGATCCTGAGCATTTACTGTGTGTAAACTGATGACACTCAATGAGACACTCAATGAGACTCGATGAGACTCAATTGCACAGGAATCAGGAATACAAGCGATTACATTAAGTGGCAAATAAAAGACGCTGAATTGATGCATCACGGCATCATTCTGGCACCACTGTCCCTCCCTAACGTTACCAAAAGATGCACCACGCTTGAGAAACACAGCCCGCAATAAATTCGGCCATCTAACGACACAAATTCGGTCCACGCCAATCCAAGCCATAACTCGCCAATAACCACACATCAGATAAAAAACCCATCGTTTTGCTCTCATTTTTTTCCGATGTACGGCCATGTTTCTTTTTCTTGCTCATATACACTACGTGGGTAAAAGAAAACGTGGACACCCGATTCGTATATGTGCTTCTTTTCTTCTTCGTTTTTCATTCTGAAACTCTTCAATTCTGTCTTTCTTCCTTTCGAGATAAAAAAAAATTATTATATTTGCATTTTGCATTTCAAATGCTTAATGATCCTCAAAGTGACCAATAAAAGATTCTAGTTGATACATAAATAAATAAATAAATAAATAAATAAATAAATAAATAAATAAATAAATAGTAATAGTATAAATACACAGTAAAACAGAACTCATATGACGTTTTAAGACACGTTATCATTAATCATTATCATTATTAATTATTCATGCATTCATTATTAATTAGAGAACACAGAGATTCTTTATGGCACCAAATTTTCTCAAACATCAAGTTTAAACTTTAAATTATTTGTTTGTTTGTTTCTCTCTTTCTTTTTTCTTTCCTTTTGTTCCTTATTACTTTCATTCATTCATTCACTCATTCACTCATTCATTCATTCATTCATTCATTCATTTAATCATTTATTAATATTTTCTTACTTTCTTTCTTTCTTTAATTCTTTGTATCGGTTTCTATCTTTCTTGCTTGATAATTGAATTTCTTCATGTCTTTGTTTCTATCTTTGTTGGTTTGTATGTTTCTTAATTCTTTCATTCGTTTCTTTGTTCTTTAATTCTTTCTATTTGTTTTTTTTTTCTTTCTTTTTCGCTTACTTTAATTCTTTTTTATCTTTTTTTCTTATCTTTGTTTCTATTTTTGTTTGTTTCTTTCTTTCTTTCTTTCTTTCTTTCTTTGTTTCTTTCTCTTTCATTCATGCTTGCTGTCTTTCTTCCTTTCTTCCTTTCTTTCTTTCTTTCTTTCTTTCTTTCTTTCTTTCTTTCTTTCTTTCTTTCTTTCTTTCTTTCTTTCTTTCCTCCCATTCTCTTCTATTAAAATAATTTGATGCAGTCTATATTTCACCCCCCTGCAACATATGTAAAGTTATGACTGCCAGTCTGCCCTTAAACCCTATTAATGCTAGTTGTCATGGTTACATATACCAACAGAGTATAGACGGGATAAAATACATTCAAATGGTATTAACCTTTTTTTTTTTAAACACCCACATAAACACAGTCTTCAAATAAGTACATGGAAACTTTAATTTGAAAGCGATACTGAGATCTAATGTTTTGATAGTTTCCATAAAGTAGACGTACACCAACTACAAAAAAATATATATTGCATGGGACAATTATCAGTCATGGTCGTTCTGTGACAAGACACAATGACGATGATCTCCTTTTCTCCTGAAAGCATGTGTATGCATATCACACACACACACACACACACACACACACACACACACACACACACACACACACACACACACACACACACACACACACACACCACTTGCACTCCATACCATCTTTTTCTTAATATATTCTGTAATCAATGAGTGCAGCAGAGGCCCTACGCTCACCGGGTTTGGAAAATGTGCAGCGCAGCCGCTGCTTTTTGCTCCACAGGCATGTGTCTGGCATCAGGAGGCTACTCGTTAGTTTTCTGGCATGCTGGATGAAACAGAGATGGAATAACCATATGGAGCAACCTCATCATTACGGCACTTATTGTGAAAGCGCCTGCACTGGGCGACCAGAGCCGAGCTATTAAAGCACCGCTCTCCTACCAGCTGCCTGGCTGACAAATAAACAAAGGATCGAATATTCACCCAAAATTTCAAATAGGAATCATCTAGCAGAGTAAATCAGTGTGAGTTATTTGGCCTCCGCTACTGATAAATAAGCGGTGTCATGCTGTGTAAATTACAAATCAAAGATCATCGCAAGAGTCTGCAATTTACATCCTGAAGGCTTTGCCGAATCAAATATTAGTGCTACAGGAGTAAATGCAAAACGCATACAAAAATGCTGCACTGAGAAAAAAAAACTTCCTATGTTTGCATTTATTTTGTACAGACCTCACACAATCCTGAGTAATTCCACTACGCAACTCACAGGGGAACTCACAGGTCTTTTTTTCAGCAGGTATTCTGCTGAATGAAGTCGGTGATCTGGTCATTGTGCGCTGCCACTTATAAAGAAAAAGTTATCATTGTTAAGTACATAATAATAATAACAAGAGCACGATGTCATGACAACACTTTTCTGACACAAAGATACTACGACTGCTGAAGTATTGTATTATTTACCGATCACACACGTCACACACAGTTTTGCCATGATAGACATGCAGAGTGTTAAACTCTTCACTGATGGCATGTTATACACCACGTTGCTTTTTTCCCCCTCCTCTATAACACATACCAGTGATTTCTAATGGAGGAAATAAAATATGACTTAATGGAGGGGGGGTATGGACAGACAGACAGACAGACAGACAGACAGACAGACAGACAGACAGACAGGCAGG
>NC_139577.1:2830106-2835106 GCF_946808225.1 Silurus aristotelis | reverse complement strand
TTCTCTTTGCTAAAAAACTTCCGATTTGTCGAACCCTGGGAGATGTTCTAGTATGGTTGCACTGCATAAACACCTCATTAACACGAACAAGTGCACACTGGAGAGTTTGGGAATCTTGAATATGTTAAGTGTTGCGGTCACAAGAGTTGGTCTTTACCATGACCTGAACAAATGGCCGAACAGAGTACCGAACGCTCGACCCCTTTAGTGAGAGGGTCCAGTTTTCTGGTTTTCAAGGCCTTTCTTCTGGGTCTGGCCTCTGCCTCTTTGCTTCGGGATAATTACAGTAATAATTACAGATCTGTCTCGGTGTTCCCATGCCTGCCTATGTTTTGACCCCAGCTAATGACAGACCTCGTAATGACCTCCTCCATATAAAAAAAATAAATACATTAGATAAAAGCCAAACTCAAAATATAGCTTCACACACTCATATGTAAATGATCATAATAAAAATAAATGATATTGTTCACAAATAAGCGATAACGTCTAACACCGAAATCAATGTGGATCTAAAAATGCTTCTTATGACAGCCATTATGGTGTACCACAGGGTTTGGTACTAGGATTCACTATTATGGTTTATAATGTTTATCAATCTATACCTATTTGTATGAAGCAAATTCTAAAGTCCTACCCTTATCTTTTCCACGGATACATTTTGGTCTTCTCCATGGATACATTTATGCCAAAATGCCATAAATGTAAAAAAAAAAAAAACTACACTGATTTAATTTAAAGGAGGTTAGAACGGTTCAAGTTTGGTTTCAAAGCTGCCACTTTTGGGGCCCTCGAGCAAGGCCCTTAACTCTTTGTGCTCCAGGAGTGCTGCATCATGGCTGACCCTTTTTAACATTTCTGGGATATAACCATGTAATAATTTCCCTGTGGGATCAATAAAGCATTCTAAAATGTATAATTTTTTAATATATATTAACACATTAATATATAATGTAATGCTCAATTTTTGGAGCAGCCAATCAGGATTACATATTTCTGCAAGGTGTATTCTGTATGTAACCCTCTTCATGATCAATAAAATCTTGTAATATTGAGGATATCATTTTTGACATCTGGGGCATATTTTCTCTACTTGTTTGAATTTCTCCGAGGGTTTCATGACCTCGGGTTCATTCTTCTACTATGTTGCTATTATGCTAATGACTGCTTAATGAAGAAAGGAAAGTCTTTTGTCTTTTTTTCATTGCTTTTAACCCAAAAACAATCATTAAGTTTAGATAAACAGCACCAAAGAAATCCATCATGTTTTTTCCCCCTTAACCCCATCTAACACTTTATAACACACTTACACGATGGCCAGTCTCTTACCTACAAAACGTCCTCTTGCCTATGGATCATTAAACATTATTTCCCGTGGAATTCGCTCGACTCTTACTGAACCAGCAGGCAATCTCCTGTAGCCAAAATTTGATCTTGCGCTTTGGGGTTAAATGAAACATTACTGACAGTATTGTGAAGTAATGATGGGCAATTCGTCAAGTCGGGGAGCCATTTATTGCTATTCTTATTCATTCTGGATTAAAGATACATCATAAAAAAAGCCTAATGGCACATCACAGGACTACATAAACATCAGTGTTATAGACAAAAGACCTAAGATCACACAGCTTTCCTGCTTGACTCAATAAATTTAGATCTACACAATGTTCTTATCCTCTATGTTCAGATTAACTGTAAATGCAGACAAACCATCATTTACCAACGTCAAGCAACGACCAAAGACTCAGCTTCGCATGGCAGCATCATTCTTCACACATGTTCCCAAAATGCGTATCCAAAAGGTCAGTCATTAAGCATGCTCCAAGAACGAAGCTCCTGATTTGTAACTTTTTGCTCATAGCGACCGGGCCACTGCCGTCTCCTGACAGGGTTAAAGACTTCGAACGACGATATAAAAGTGTCATCATTGCCGTTGGAGCTCAGGGCTTAATGTAACCGCACGCATTTTCGCGTGTCAATGTACTGTACGCTGCCGTGAGCTGCTGTGCATAATTCATCATCTAACCTCAACTGCACTCTCGTCGCCAAGCATGGCTTTGATTATTGCGCATGGGTGTGTCTGAGCCCAGATGTCAGCGCTACCGAGGCCTGATTACAAACTCGAAAGCGGGGTGAAATGTCAAACTTGTTTGTCCTTTCAGTAGACCTCATTCAATTTCCTTTGTAAGTCCAAATTATTACATAACATGAAGCGAGAAATATATACATACATACATATATATATATATATATATATAGACCCCGAAGATTTGAAGATTCAATGCTTCGATGGGATGCTAATCTCACAGTCAAATCTTAACAGAAGTGTTATGAAACAAGGATCATACCATTTTGGTTATATGGGGGTGTTCTGTGTCTGATTTCACATAGAACTATCGGTTTTCCCAAAATAAATTAATATACAGCTGTAATAATAATACAGATCTGTCTCTGTGCACACATGCCTGTGTTTTGACCCCAGCTAATGACAAACCTCGTAATGACCTCCTCCAGATTTAAACAAAAATACATTCGATAAAAGCCAAACTCAAAATATCGCTTTACACACTCATATGTAAATGATCATAAATAAAATAAATGATATTGTTCACAAATACGCGATAACGTCTAACACCGAAATCACATCATGTGGAACACTCTGATTGATCGATCAATCCTACGAGTCTACGTCTAATCTAAAAATGTTCGTTGACTGCCATTATGGTGTACCACAGGGATTTGTACTAAGATTCAGTCCATTGTAATTATTTTGTAATGTTGATTTTTTTTTCCGCTTAAAAAATAAAATGGTCAGCAAAAATGTCCTTAATAGCCAGATTTGTATGCGCTCTAACACATGTGCAGTTTTAAAAGCATGTTTTTTTATTTTGCAAACAAAATCCTGTCAAGATCGCATGCATTTGACATGTAGGCAAAAGTAAGAGTAACAGTTAAGTAGCAGACCTGAAACGTTGATAAAATGACTTTGTTGAGGTTAGTAATTAAAAAAGTTTGTCCATTCAGTTTAAGCTGCATTTCTGGACATTAATCATCACCAATAACGTTCAGATGCCAGAAAGCTGCCTGTGAGCAACCTGCTGGCCTGTAAAGTCCCATCCACAGTATGCATATGAGATGGTCTTGTCAGTCCATGTCTAATCTAAAAATGCTTGTTATGACTGCCATTATGGTGTACCACAGGGTTTGGTACTGGGATTCACCATCATTTTAGGCAACAGCTGCTCAAAAAACAAACCCTGAGAAATCTCTTTTACATATAAACTAAAGGACACCAATTCTCTTGGCCAATATCTTACTGACTTGTTAATAAGGGTGTAAACACACTGTAGTGTCCCACTTTAGCAACTTCAAGGGAATAATTGTGATCTCCTCACACTACTTTAGATTATTGGCCAATTCCTGGGCAACGAACACACAGAACTGGGCAGCTTCTCTTTGCTAAAAAACTTCCGATTTGTCGAACCCTGGGAGATGTTCTAGTATGGTTGCACTGCATAAACACCTCATTAACACGAACAAGTGCACACTGGAGAGTTTGGGAATCTTGAATATGTTAAGTGTTGCGGTCACAAGAGTTGGTCTTTACCATGACCTGAACAAATGGCCGAACAGAGTACCGAACGCTCGACCCCTTTAGTGAGAGGGTCCAGTTTTCTGGTTTTCAAGGCCTTTCTTCTGGGTCTGGCCTCTGCCTCTTTGCTTCGGGATAATTACAGTAATAATTACAGATCTGTCTCGGTGTTCCCATGCCTGCCTATGTTTTGACCCCAGCTAATGACAGAACTCGTAATGACCTCCTCCATATAAAAAAAAAAAAAATAAAAAATACATTAGATAAAAACCAAACTCAAAATATAGCTTCACACACTCATATGTAAATGATCATAATTAAAATAAATGATATTGTTCACAAATAAGCGATAACGTCTAACACCGAAATCAATGTGGAATGTGTTAATTGAGCGATCAATCCTGAGTTTCAGAGTCCATGTCTAATCTAAAAATGCTTCTTATGACAGCCATTATGGTGTACCACAGGGTTTGGTACTGGGATTCACTATTATGGTTTATAATGTTTATCAATCTATACCTATTTGTATGAAGCAAATTTTAAAGTCCTACCCTTATCTTTTCCACGGATACATTTTGGTCTTCTCTATGGATACATTTATGCCAAAATGCCATAAATGTAAAAAAACAAAAAAAAACAACCTACACTGATTTAATTTAAAGGAGGTTAGAACGGTTCAAGTTTGGTTTCGACTTCTTAACGTGAGCGTGCCCGACTCACTTATCTTACAAGTCTCTTATGCTCAGTCCCATCCACAGTATGCATATGAGATGGTCTTGCCAGTAGCTGAGAAAAGACTAAGAGAGAGATCTTAAAGCTTCTATATCAAATGAGATGACATGGCGCTGCACACTGTCTGCTTAGCGTACTGGATTGAGACACATGCTCCAGGGCTTGCTATGACAGCTTCACTGAAGACTCCTCTTTTGTAGGGACAGGCGGAACATCGCTCCTGCCGAGCTTCCATTTATCAGCCCTTCTGTTCCCGCTGGCAGAACATACCTGAAGATCATTCTATCTATGACAGGGGCCAATTATCCTAAAAACCGCCCAAATCTATAACTCTGCAAATCTGCCAGCAAGATTGTTCTCGGTGGTGAAATATTTTTGGAGTAATTCTGCCGGATCAGATCGCGACTGCACAAGAACTCCAGAAGTTTGGAAAGAACTTCAGGCTTCAAGGCGTACATGTAATCAGATGTTGCAAAGTGCGCCGTGCGAATAATACGCACGTTTCATTGCGAGCGGATATTTAGAGACACAGTTTGCAGTAATTTGAAATGAAACAGCTGCGTTTTAGCACATTAACACGTTCGACACTTTTAAAAGGAGGAACAAAACGCTTCATGATGTTTTTACCGGGAAATATCACTCCCGGGAGATAAATTATTCAACACTGAGAGATATA
>NC_139577.1:2732606-2822606 GCF_946808225.1 Silurus aristotelis | reverse complement strand
TAAGGCCTTTTTATAAATATTGTTTTCTCGGGCCCCTTTGAGACATCCATTTACATCCATGATTTAAAAAAAAAAACACAAACTGTCAATCAAACGATTCTTTTTTTTCTTCTTTTACATATCCGAAGCCATCGGTGGCACTTTGTTCCTGCGGTGTTGTATCAACACGACAATCTTTATACGTGCAAGCTTGTAATCCATTCATTATGCCGATCCCCCAGAGACGGCAGAAACTGGATATGTGGATGCATTGTGCTCTGAAAGCAAATGTGGACTCTGGGAAATACAGTGCAGCTTTTTCCCTGTGCCACAAATGAGCTGCAAAAAAAAACAACAAAAAAAAGCATGTTCTTGCGAAAAAACTAATATATCTAGGTCACAAATGTTCATGAAGGCAACGGTATTCACACCTCCAGCTCAAACCATGAAGCCACGGTGAATGAATCCAGCTTTGGTTCTTGCGTTGGTATCTGCAGCGTCCCGATCCAATCAGACAGAAGGCCCATCCTTAGGACACATACGCAATGTCACAAACCAGAAAAAACGTCTACAGGGGGGGAAAAAACACCAAGCAGCCTCGGATGAACACTCATGAGGTGCATGAAGAGTATGAAACAATATGGTGTGATGTTATAAAGGAAACAATTATCAAAACAAAACAAAATGGAACACAGCAGGAACGCAAGGCTTATTGTTGCCTGGAAACAAGCTTCCACATAAGCGAGACGAGATTGAAATGCAGTCACCGGTGTCCTCTTCTTAAAGCTACGGAAATAGCGCCTTCTCGATGCTGATGTAAAGAGCTAGGTGCTTCTCGAATCACCCCGATCCTCTTCCCTTGATTTTCTTCTTCTAATCACCCAGCATGGATCCTCTCGAGTTTTCCACTTAGAGCTCGCTATTTGGTACACACCGTAATCTCCATCCCAGGCTCGAGCACACACACCGCTGGGTCTCAAGGAAGGCCGTTTTGTCCAAATGAAAATGCGGTTTCCGAGCTCCCTTTCGACATCCCTTGCTCAGCACGTCTGAAGCGCGTGCGGTTAAATTGTCGAGGACATGAAAACGAGAGCTCTTGATGCAACAAGCTCCCCCAAGGTTTAATGAAGAGGGTGGTCTACAGGACACTCAGCCATATTTACACATCATCAGAAACCGTGAATATGCTTGTGCGAGGTTATCGCCCAATGGTGTGAAATACTGCACTCTCACAATACGGTTACTGTACATTTGTATACAGTGAAACCTCGGTTTACAAGCGTAATTCGTTCGTACATGATTGATACGAGTTTTCCCATAAGAATTAATGTAAATTCAGAATGCATTTCAGACCCCCCCCCAAATTATTCCTATAAAAATAAAAGTAGAGTATACCGTATACAGTACAGTATACAGTAAAACAGTGTCATACTGTGATGTTAATGCATTACTGTATACTGTAACAATAATAATCTTAAATAAAAACAAATAGACGTTTATTGTACCTTTGAGAAGAGTCGAGGATGGAATGAGAGAGATGAGGAGGAGAGGAGAGGAGGAGGAAGAGAAGGGATATTAATTGGAAGAACAATCTCCTTCCATTAACCGACTTTCACCCGAACAAGTGACATCACTTAATTTACGCTTTTTTGATTCATTTTCATTTTTTGAGTCACTTCAATCTCTTTCTTTTCTCTCGCTTTTAATCACGAATCTCCTTCTGTTTTAGCACCTTCCATTTCAGGCTTCTTCTTCATGACAGCTTCACTATTACAGTGATCACTACACTTATTAACAACTAAACCGTACGCAAAACACACCCCTTTACGCAAGAATACAGGACGTATGGTAAAGAGAACTTTACTTCGGTAGCTACACAAAGACTGAGGGCAAATACTGTAGATAGACAGACAGACAGACAGACAGACAGACAGACAGACAGACAGACAGACAGACAGACCGACCGGTAGCTGAATCGGGTGAACGAACGGAACCATCGGCTCAGCACACGATTGCTTTCCGTCAAAAACATCCGAAGGATCCGATCGGATTTCGACTCGCAATCCTATGTGAGTTTTTTTAACAGACATTTTTGCTCGTATTACAAAACACTCGTAAACCACTTTACTCACAAACCGAGGTTCTACTGTATTTATATTAGATTTATTCATATACTAGTTGCAATCCTGGTTAGATGCTAACCGAATTCTTTGTTTCATTCATTCTTCAGATTAAATTTTATTGTATATGAAGAATGAATGAAACAAAGATCAAAGAATCTGGTCAAATAAAACGACAAAGTAGTAAAGAAATCTTTCAAAATGGGCTAAAATGACAGGATCATGTCACAAAGTAGAAGAATCATTAAAATTAGATAGACAAATACAATTTAAGTAAATCATTTCAGATGGAATAAATTTCCCATGCCACTTGGCATTCAGATAAGAAAAAAAAAAAAAAAAAACTGACACCAAATTAAACTTCTACAAAATGTGATCTCTTATAGGAACCTTTACCAAATCACTGAGATTTCTACAATTAACAACACTTCAGTAATAAATACTAACATTCACAACTTAATTAAAATGTCATTCTGCACTTTTACCTCAAAAATAAATCGGCAGAACTTTAATTAAATGTGTACCCTTGTTTGGTTGTTTTTTTTTCCCCCCGGTGTTTACACGTGATGCATTCATTATTAGTCCAGTTGCATCTCAAAACCCGAACGTACGGATCGGAAAATCCTCCGATGCAAATCGAAATGTTGCCCGGGCGATGACGAGCCGGCACCTGAGAAGGCGGAATAATTACAAATAACTCCCCAAGTGAGTACAAAAGTGTCTGAATGAATACAAGCAGGCAGGTTTATCTTTAAAAAGATTATTTCAACAAAAATATCCTCAGGCATATTAGACATGAATCATCAAATAAATGGAAATACTACACTACTACAGATATTTTGGGTGAGGGGGATGGGTGGTGTCTAGGGGTCGATTTTCAATATACACTCTATAGACAAATGTTTGTGGACACCTGACCATAAAAATATGTATAATTTTTTTAACATCCCATTCCAAATGTACTCCCATTTGCTCTTATAAAATCCTCCACTATTCTGGGCCTATTGATAGATTTTGTGCTCCATCAAAACGAACATTAGTAAACTCAGGTACAGGTGAGGTGAGGTGAGGTGAGGAGGCCTGGGGTGCGGTCAGTGTTCACATTTATTCCAAAGTTGTTCCATAGGTTTTAGAGCTCTATAGCAGGAGATCTTCCACTCCATCCCATGTAAAGCAGATCTTCAACATTTCAGCATATCGTCATATCTTCGACATTTGGTACTATTGTATAGCAATCACCGTTAAAGCCGTTATATTTAATCAAATGTTTTATGGTTTAATCAACAATAAATAAATAAAAAATTAATGAATTAATAATAATAAAAAAATTATTAACTAATAGATTTTTTTTTACATAATTGCATTAATTCATTAATTAAATTTTTTTATTATTTTCATTAATTAATATAAAAAATGCAAGAATAAATGAAGGATTGAAACATTGAAATATATCAAATATAAAAAGAATTTTTTTTTTATCAAAGGCTGAATTTTCTTTCTTATTTTCCCGGTAAAACTGCAGTAGGAGGTAGAGGGAAATTCGTTTCTCCTTTGGCTACAGACGGTTGTACGAATGACTGCTTTAACTTAAACATACACACAGTGGGAGACTAAAAAGAAAAGAAAGTCCTCTGTAAGACTTGGAGGAAACACAGATTCCCGGGTCAATAACACAAATGACTACGCCTCAATGCCACAATTCCCCCGAGTTCAATAAAAAACCAGTGATCAGCAGGAAATCAGTGATCAATCAAGAAATTGTGGTTCATCATGAAAATCACAGCTTTCAACGTGCAGTTTCACTTCCTACCTCATTGACAAGAGTATATAATACAGCTATTGTTATTGCTAACGCCCTCTGTCCGAATCCAACCTTCACGGTCGGCAGGAAGCGATGATTCTGATTAGCGGTTTAAAAGAAAAGCCGTTCGCACGCTCTCTCCAGACGTCTTGTTTTTTATTATTTATTTCTTTCTTTTTTACGGAAAATCAATCTAGTGATACTTTAAAAGAAAGATGACTAAAGATAAAAAGGCACACTCCAGGTTCACGTTATTAAAGCCATCTGTTCCGCACACGCCGTCGTCACGTGATGTTTGTTGGCTCGATGGCTGAAATCGAATCATCCATTACCAGCAAAGCTAAAGGTGTTGACGGAAAGTCAGCCGTCTCGCGGTTGTTCAGAATTTGCGTGACCTTTTATTACTCCAGCTTACCCTGAAGTGAAGCATCGTTGGAGTTTCTCTTTTTGCGCGTAGCTTTAACCGCATACAAACATCTATTAACCTTCAAAAAGTAAAAAAAAAAAAAGCAAGAAGAACGTCTAAAAGACTACTTGACTAAAGCGGAAAAAAAACCAAAAAAGTCTGGTTTCATTTGCATTTCATTTAAGAGAAAAACTATATGTATATTTGCACCTGCTTTTATTTCCAGCGTCAAGAAAAACGTATTTATTTTACAGGTGCTAAATGTGAAAGCATTAATAAATTATTATTTCTATTATTATTTATTAGTATATACTTTCATTATTTTCCACCAGACTGAGAATAGACACTATGAGGCCAAACGTTTGTGGACTCCTGACCAAAAGATTGATACGTGTATCCGAATTGAAGATCCTATTCCACGTGTAGCGGCCATTTGCTGTCGAGATTGCAGGAAAAAGTTTCTAATGAAGAAACAATTTCAAACATCCTACACAAATGTGTGGCTTCCTTCAACTTTGTGGTCACCTTTTGGGAAAGATTCAGATATGACTGGAAAAGTCAGGTGTCCCGATACTTTTGCGTATATATAGCGTACGTTACAGGTAACTTTGATACACTTTCTGTAGACACACACACACACACACACACACACACACACACACACACACACACACACACACACACACACACACACACACACACACACACACACACACACACACACACACGTGCTTCCTTTCCTGTCGAATTATATTCTAATAGCATGAGGATATTGTAGATAATGGACTGCACTTTTTCGTTTAGAATCTCATTAAAATGGGGTAAAGTGAGAATTTTATAACACATTTAGATGAACTAGATTAAGCTTTTTTTTTTTATATTAAAATGATTCTCTCCTTTTCTCTCTCGTTTTCTGGAATCATTGTGTTTATTAGCTGTGAAAAGCCAAACAGTCTCAGAAAGACTCAGAAAGAAAAAAAGCATCAATAAAAGGTGATCAATTATGGAATATGCGCAGACTGATGTGTGCCACGTGTTTAAACGTGATATGTTGATGGCAACTGCCTGGAGATTCTCCTGCTGAGTGATGGATAGGCTTGGGACCGATGATGAATTGACCCTCGAGACACAAGTTTTCTCTGCGTCGAATGAAAAGAGTACGAAGAGCAAATCCAACACCGTGACACCAGCATGACTACAACATCTGTCCTTTTACATTCACAATAATGCCATTTGAAGGACGTTCTTATCCGAAGCATTTCTTTTATTTCTAAATCTGAGCAGCTATAGGGATTTGAACTCATGACCTTCAGATCCTATACCTTCTCCACCAAGCTCCCACCTCCCCTTCTAGCAGCAGGTTATCCAACTTTAAGGTTCAGGTCTAATAAGGTGAGACTCCTACAAAGTCTTCAGCAGCATCATCCGGCTTCCCTATAGAGACTGTTTTTCAAATCCTTAATTAAAAACAACAACAACAACAACAACAACAACAACAACAACAACAAGAAAAGAAAAAAAAGCTCGAGTGCTACAATCAACATCAAAATGCAGATTTATGTTTTTTTCCTTCTGCAAACTCGCTGAAAAATCAAGGCGGGAGACGTAGGACCTCTGTAATTTTCAGTGTTGCAATTAAGCATGATTACATGTGCCGAGCTGCATCCATGCAAAAGGAAAAAAAAAGAGAGAGACCCTATTTCCAAATAAATAAATAAATAATGAAATAAATAAAGAACCGCCAGTGTTTTCAGACCCCCTCAAGATCTTAAAACACCCCCACAATCTCAACAGCTTTAATTAGTGAGGAGCTGCCCACTCAACACCACATAAGTGCATAATGCATTTGAAACCAAATAGATGCCGGAATATAAAAGCTGATTTTGCTGAATACCCCTTCGACGGGAAAACCTGAAGCGGCGTCGGTGTGCTGAGGATCCGCTATTCTGCAACGATCCCATAAAGTATAAAAACCTGTTTCTTCTAAAATCCACACACTTTAACTCCATTCCTGTATAAAGAAAATCCATCGAAATGCTAAACATCTTGACAATCTGCTTCAGACTGTATCAGGGTTTTTTTTTTTTTTTTTTGGCGTGTTGCATTAGTGTACGACTTGTGCAAGATGGAACGCACCCCGGTTCCTCCCAGCTCTCTTTCTACCATCTTAGTCACGCTGATGGATATGTCACATCCAGATCTCTCCATCTGTCTCTCGTGCTGGGAACCTCCAGTGCCATGTGATCTCAATCTGCCCTGGGCCAAGAGTGCGAGGATTTCATTAACCACCCAGGGAAATCTTGAACTAAACACAGCAACAGAGGGAAACTATTTAGATTTTAAGAACAGTGGACTAATGACTAATAAAAATCATCGAGCATCTGTTTTTGATGTGGGTTTGTTTCTAGGGGGAATTGTATTAAATATACCACAATATTGATCTCAAGGCTTGTGAACTGATCACACACTGTACACACACACACACACACACACACACACACACACACACACACACACACACACACACACACATATGTCAGTGCAAAGCCTTCTCTGGCCTAAACACTATCAGAAACACTGACCTACATTTACAATCTAAATATTAATATTTGTATCCATAAACTTTTATTAATTTATTTCCAACAGTTTATTCTCTTCATTTCGTAGTGTTTCTCTCGGCTGCACTGCTTCCAGTACGTGTATGTGGATGTTAGATTTTTTTTTTTGTCCAATCAGATTTCAGCCTCTATGTGCTGCCATGTCAATCTAATCTACCCAGGGCCTTCAGAGTCAGTACTGCTGGCCTTTTTACCATCGTCTCCTTAAGAAATGGCTCTGTTTCTTTAACCAATCAGATTTCATAGTCGCCTCACAGAGCCTCTGGGCTAGAATAGCATCAGCATTTTTCCATCCTCTGATTAGTTGTGTCGCAGACATATTTAAAGATCTATTTTCAAGAAAAGCTAGACATCGTGAGGAGGTCGGCCAACCCCCGAAGCTACTTCGTGTTCACCACTTCCAGACCAGTGAATACGAGCGGTACCACTGGATTACAGCCTCTGGGGGGCGCTGCACATTATGAGTCTGCATCTCTAGTGAGTAGGTTGGATTTTATTTATATTTGAATGTTTTTGTCATGTTAGTAGACAAATATTGATTCTGAACTGCTCCAGATGATGTAGGTGCACAGTTATGGTAGTTTGTAGTGTAGAGGTTTGGGTTTCTCGCTTTAGTAAAATGGTATTCAACCTCCATATGTGGAATTCTTCTCTCTCTCTCTCCCTCTCTCTCTCTCTCTCTCTCTCTCTCTCTCTCTCTCTCTGTAATGCCACACGTTGTTATATTACGTATATATATATATATATATATATATATATATATATATATATATATATATATATATATATATATATATATATATGGGTTTTGTGCCAGAATGTACTATTTATTCTAATAAAAAAGTTTGTCCTTATTCCCAATTTTCAACTGCCCCGAGAATTAAAACAGTTAGAAAAAAAATAAATAATTCATTTTAAAAAAGCCTACAGGCAGCAACTTCTAAAAGAATCTTGCAACACAATTTGTGAAGTTTGGAGCTGTTTTACAATGTAATTTAGAGAGAAAAAAAAAAGTAACCTGGGACAAATGATTAGAGTATACTTCCAATTCTTAGGCTCTTATATCTGCCAAATTCAGTACTTCTCAACACAACTGCAAAACCTCCTCTCTGGACAGCAAACTATTACTGTGCTTCAAACGAACATGAAGCAAAGCATCTCTGATAACCTTTTTCATAATACGACTCATTCATATATATAGTATACTATTTTATATAGTCTTTAAAAACAATGTACTCAAACTCGTGTTTTCTTAACTAACAATCTGTGAGAACGTCCACATCACTCTCACAGAGGGAATAAGTAACGAGGAGACATGCATGAGTTACTGTGAATGCAACACTATCGATCCGCGCTCGCTCATTGGAAAACAACTTAATGAACATTCGCAGGACCTTCACACGAAGCATCACGTTGTTTCATGCTGATAAGTGATTCCCGGGTGTGAGCGCTTCAGAAGAAAAAAACAGAAACATGCCTGACGCCTGGGAGAGGCCCGAGCAGCCTCGATTGATTTATTGAGCCCGGGTTCCTGATAAGTGATGCGGAGATGATGATGTTGTAAGCGGCCCTGAGATCAGAAGGGCCCTGAGAGGAAAGGAATGATCGCTGAAGGGCATGGCACCTATTTCAGGCCGGGCTGATCTTCATTGCTTTTTCCAGTTGTGATATTGACCAGCGCGCCGGCTCTGAGCGAACGCTCCTGATTCCTATTTCATCGGCTAATGGATCTCAGCGCCTCAAAATCATTAAGTCAAACTACGTAAACGTCGGAATATTGGAGGGGAGAGGAAGGTCACACGATTCCACATACAGTAGGTGCCATGAATGTTTTACATTAGAAATGTCAAAAGCATTATTTTTTTATGAAGTTACATTATTTTAAACTATATATAACAATATTATTATTATTATTATTATTATTATTATTATTATTATTATTATTATTATATTATTGTTGTTATTATTATTATTATTATTATTATTATTATTGTTATTATTATTATATTATTGTTATTATTATTATTTTTCATTATTATTATTATTATTATTATTATTACTATTATTATTATTATTATTAATATTATTATTATAATACTAAATATTATTATTATTATTATTATTATTATTATTATTATTATTATTATTATATTATTATTATTATTATTATTATTATTATTATTACTATTATTATTACTATTATTATTATACTAAATATTATTATTATTATTATTATTATTATTATTATTATTATTATTATTATTATTATATTATTATTATTATTATTATTATTATTATTATTACTATTATTATTAATATTATTATTATACTAAATATTATTATTATTATTATTATTATTATTATTATATTATTATTATTATTATTATTTTACTATATACTATATATTATTATTATTGGTATAATTATTTTAATTTACTAGTAGTATATTATTTATTTATTTGATCATTTTTAATATAAATATTATTATTATTATTATTATTATTATTAGTGGTAGAATAAGTACTAATATTAGTAGCAGGGGATTATTAATGAAATAATTTTATTATTATTATTATTATTATTATTATTATTATTATTATTATTATCATTATTATAATGTAATTGTAGACAAAAACAGATGTGAATATTACTATTATTATTATTATTATTATTATTATTATTATTATTATTATTATTATTACTGCTACTACTAATAATAATAGTAATAATAATTATTAAATACATTTTAGATTTATATTCGATTCCCTGACCATACGCATGACTCGGTCACAGTGATCCAGAACTCGGGGGTTTTCATAATGTAGATACTTCCAGAATTTAATCTCTGCCTTCCTCTCACAAAAGCCTCTCTCTTTGCCCGGGGAAGGTTTCAGCTTTCTTCCAAAGTACAGTTTGTCCCAGTTTCTACACCAGATGGGCCTGTATTCAGCACCCGGTGGAATCATGTGCAGAAGAAGAATTAAATAAATGTTTTAAAGTTCTCTTTGGTCGTCCTCTCTATTTATTTCTCCCCCCAGAAAACACATGCCTCTAGATTATAATTTGCCGTATTTTTTCCCCAGTGGGTATAAATGAAAATGAATGAGATGCAAAAGATGAAAGAAATGAACTGGATTTGTTTAGAGTTTTTTTTTAGTTTTTAATGCAACAGCGTCTGCCTGCTGTAGAACTCTATAGGGCCATCAAACGAACATCTGTTGCCTCCCATTAAAACATGTTGAAGTTAAAGTGATGATTTAAAATGTGTAACATTTACAGCACAGGCTGGAGGTCTATAATTGTTTACAGCGCTATATCCAGATATTGATTCAGACACGCGCACCAAAATGAACAACACATTGCACTTCGTATTCCGCTCGCGCTACGTACAGGCGTCGTTTCTCGGGACAAATTGCAGGTTGTGATCGGAGCCAGGATTTACAGAGCAGGATATTCATTCTGTTTAGCAACGTGTCACTCAGATTACGCCATTCAGTGCTCCTGTGGTGATCATTAAACTGCTCAGGTTTGCTTACACAATGGAGACTGTAAATGAAACATGTCACTGATTTAGTTGAAAATTATGAGGACAGAATCACATTCACTTAAATAAACTCACAAAGATTTTTGATTGAAATAAAAATGATATATATATATAAAAAAAATTGTGAGGCACATATTTATGTATTGGCGATATATATTTATATATTATATATAATATTATATAATAATTATTTTAATATTATATTATATACATATTTTATATATCTCAAAATAAAGGTGTAACTTTATACCACTATATGAATGTGTGCATTAAAACGCACTGAAAATATTTCTTCGCATATCCAAGTGATATTAGGAAGCTGGGGTAAGGGTCAGCCTTGATACAGAACCCCTTGAAAACAGAGGGTTAAGGGCCTTGCTCAAGGGCCCCTGGTGATACCGGGGCTTGAACCCAAGACCTTCGGATTAATAACCCAGTTTACTTTAGTTTACCTGTTTTACATTTATGGCATTTTGGATACACTCTTATCTAGAGCTACTTACAATTCTGTCATTTATATAACAGTTGAGGGTTAAGGGCCTTGTTCAAGGGCCCAGTAGTGGCAGCTTGGTCTGATCCAAGTCTTATACCACTGAGTTTAATTCATAATTAGTTATAACCGGACTTCATCCCTTTTTATTTATTTATGTATTTTTCGCCTGCAATCCACAAACCACAGCCCTGATCAGGTATTAACTCAGGATGCTGGCTTTCTTTTCGTGTTTCGTTTTTATACAAAGTTATTTCATAGAAATTAGTTTAGTTTATATGAACAAAATCATTTTATATGATGTTATTCTTTAGTTTATATCTGCCTGCGCTCGGCATTTACTAAGAATGCTGGTTTTTCTTTTCATCTTTCTAGCTTTATATGAAGTTATTATAAATAAACGTATTTATATACATTAATTTCAATATAGTTAATTTTCAATATAACATTAATTTTCAAAATAGTTATTTAATATTCTATATGGAGTTATTCTTTAGTTTATAGCTGCCTGAAATCCCAAAAACCGTCGCCCTGATCAGGCATTTACTAAGGATGATGGTTTTCCTAAATCAATTAATTTATAAACATTCATTTAATTATTTTTTTAAATAAAGAGTTATTTTATATGGAGTTATTCTTTAGTTTATAGCTGCCTGCAACTTGCAAACCGTAGCCCCAATCAGGCATTTACTAAGGATGCTGTAAATCATAGCACAGCCTAAGCCTGGGTTTGGATGCAGGATTTCTTATTGTCTCTTCAGTTTCACACTGTTTGCTTTAGTAAAACTATTCATTACTGAGTACATTACTGATTTTTTTACCTACATCAATATAAAACATCAATATGAAGCAACAATGGGATTTTTATTTATTTTTATTTTTTTTGCGAAGTCAGGCTGAAGAAAGGTACATTGTGTACTAAGGGTGTTTCATCAATTTTTTTTATGTACATTTGCTCCCAAAAACATAAAAAAGCACCTTAATACAAACCCGTGATCTGGAGCCTTGACGAGGCACTCGACGGTGTAAAACCTTTCTCGAGAACCCGACCGTGCTTTTCTTTGGAAACTCTACCTCTACCTTCACCCCTGAGTATCTAAAACCTCATTTTTGTTTCTTTCTGCAACAAAAATCTTCATTAAATCTTCATTTTTTACAATGCAGACAGAAATCTAAGCCCTTTTCACACATGTTCCTTATTCCTTTTTTTTTTATGTTATTAAAAAAAAGAGTGAATTGAGAGCTTTGCCAAATTCCTTGGCAGGCTGTGAAGAAAGCTGAGATGGGCTTTGGTGCTGTAAAACAGCCCAGTGAAGTGATACTGAAGCACAAATCCAACGTTAGTGCCCCTCTGGTAAAACCTTCCCCGACGGATTAAAGAGCTACTTCGTCACAAACTCTTATCGCCACACAAAAGCACAGCTGAAGGAGAAGAAGGAAGGCCGTACAGGGGATTGCCACTTTTCAAAGGCCCTGCGCTTTTATTTATTTATTTTTCCCCCTTTTTTCTTCCACGGAAAAGAAAAACAGAGTCATTTGAAATCCAAACATGTGGCAGCTACAGATATCTGAAGCTGGAGAATGTGTGATTGTGTGTACGTGCCTGTGTGACGGGAAAAGCGTTGTGGTAAATACTCAATCCTCAATTATTCAACAAGCCGAATACATTCACGCCGAGCTGTGTGACGGCTAGGAACCTACTCCGCATGCATTAAGTGCTGTCTAGGCCGGTCAGCCACGTCAAGTTATCGAGAAGAGGAGGTTAGAACTTACACACGTCCCAATTTTCTCCTACAATTCCCTCCACTCTTCTGGGAGGTCGTGACTTTGGATTTTGGAGTGTGCTTATGGATATTTGTGTTCATCGGCCACTAGGGTGTTAATAAAGTCATGTACTGATGTAGGTGAGAAGGTGAGGAAGTCTGGGGTGAAATCAGCTTTTACACTCCCAAAGGTGTTCAGTAGGGGTTGAGATCGAAGCTCTACAACAGGAGATCTTCCACTCCAACCCATATCTTCGTGGAGCTCGCTTTGTGCACAGCCAGGTTTGGGTTTCCAAGTTGACGTGAACGCAAAATTGTATGATACCACGAAGATGTTCTATACTAGAAGAACCACATGGCAGGAAAACGGCCAGGTGTCCAAATGCTGGTAAGGTAAAACAATGCACTCTTGAATCTTGTAGATGTTCACGAGGCATATAGCATGAAGCTAGTTTTCAGCCCTCGTCCCTGGTTAGGCTTTGGTCAAAACAACCAAATTAAAAAAAAAAACGAAACGAGTACAAATAAACATATACTAATAAATGTATATGTTGTATCTAAATAATTAACAATAACACAATGACATCCTTGTGCACACATTTAACCTGTTAGCCTTCGCCAGCGCTTTTGGGACTGTAAATGACCTACAGTTTACATTTTAATGTTAACAGTTCCTGATAAAAGTGGGCTACATACACAATATATTTGAAAAGAAGACACTTTGAGCTCGACTGTGCATTATTCAAAGTTGATATTGCTCAAAAAGATAAGTTATAGATGATGAAGTGTCTTGAATATACATTTTCAATGCAGAAAATGTTTGTATTTCAAATATAAATACATGAAATCAGTCCTGGAGCATTCCATATAAAGACTGGGTTGAAAGCTACATGTCTCATGAGTTTATATTTTGAACTGAATGAAGATATCATGAAAAATGAGACTCCTACAAACATTTATCTGAGACTATGTCTGGTTCGCCCCTCACCGCCCCATCTCCGCCCCTCACCGCCCCATCTCCGCCCCTCATCGCCCCATCTCCGCCCCTCCCTGCCCAAATTTTAGGACTCACAGCTAAAATGCCCTACCTAATTTAAATCTTAACAGTTTCTAATAAAAATGTGCTACATACACAATTTATTTCAAATGTGATGATGTCATGGCAAATGAGATGCCTACATACAACATGTTAAACATTCTGCAAAGTCACAAACGTAACATATAAATCAACTTGCAATGAATTTTTATACCCCATGTTATTGTATTATACCCCATGTTTACATCGCTGGAAAGATTTCCACTACTTCTGAAGATCCACTACTTCTGAAGTTTGTTTGTATGACGATATTACAGGTTTAGCAACTGATTAAAAAGCCTGACTCCGGATAGAACATCATATCCTACTGTTTATTTTTTCCCATCCTTTACTTACTGAACAGGTCCTAAAGCATGGAAATCGTCTCAGCTCCATTTAACACTGCATTAAATACTGTATCATACAAACATCCATGCTAGTTCATAACCATATCATGTCATTCGATCATGTGATCTCCCGAAATCCTGTATATTATTCACCCCTCACCCCTTGTATATATAAAGCCCATACCCTTATTTATCACTGCTATTTATTGTAAATAGGCCACTTAGGCACATCTGCTTAGATGCTTACTGCATCTCATTGGCTCTGTACATGTACCTCGCAAAATGACAAAGTTAAATCTAATCTAATCTAATCTAATATGAAGGAATGCACTGGAAAAACCGACACGAATCTCACACCCGTTACTTCTTTTAGACTCTTTTTTACACCTTTATTCACAACGATACACCGACACGCCATTATAACAAAACAGCTTTGGGATCTTTTTTTTTTTTTTTTTTTTTTTTTTTTTTTTGAAGAGCCATCGGTTACATTTAATGAAGTTGACGTCCATTCAAAGCGGTCCCTGTTTCAATTAATTATTCGCGGATATGACACGCGTCGGCGTGTAAAGCAGGACACGGGCTAAATAAGCGGAAATGTGAGAATAAGGGCAGCATGTGCTGGTACAATTAGACAGAGGAACACCTTGTGTAATTGTCTAATCCTGTGCATGCACATCTGCTGGGCTAATGGTGATTATTCAATTACGTGATCTATTTCAATTATAGCCTTATTTACTCAGAACGAATTTGCATGTGCAAGACCCTTTTTCCCCCCGTTTTCTTTTTTTTTGTTGGACTTCTCATTCATCATGTGCATAGACAGCTCACAAATTGCATACTGCCTATTCATAAGTCTCTGTCTCCATCTCACTCTCTCTAGAGGACGCTATTGTTGACAAGTGCTTCAGCTGGTTTGTCCTACTCAAAGCATTTCATCTCCCTGCTTTGTTTTTAATTGACTGTCATTTTGACAATGTGGCCGTTTTTTCCTCTCGTTTTTTTTCCCCCTTTCCTTCCCGCTCCTCATTTTCCTCAAAACCCATGGCAACAAATCGATCGGCAAATGGCAGCTCAGTTGATGCAGATTTCCAGTTATTATCTTACCCTGTCAGTCTCCTTCTCTCTGTCTTTCTCTCTCTCACTGGCTGGGTGTCGGTGTAAACACTCTGTTCATCCCTTCCCCGTTCCTCTATGGCAACGCACAATATATGGCATTACACAGTTCGTACGAGACGCCGTTCATCAATCAAATAAACCTCATTACTGAGCAGGTCCTTTTTATCTGTTGAAGCTGAAAATCCGGTTCCAGCATCAAACTTTTAAAGATCTGTTTAGGATAATAAAATAATATGATTCCAAAACCGCTGCATTGTGGATTGTTCAAAGTTTGAAGCTCTTGCACATCACATTAAAGCTTTATATCAGAAGTATTACGGTACATATAGGTGTGATGTCATTACGTCACACGATGCATTCATATTGTGTTCGGGTCGGATGGACAGAGTAGATGCTTCTGAATAAACGATCTAAAGAAGTGAATAAGAGAAGCATCTAACTTCTTCCATGTTCTTAGATGTGAATAGAACAAAAAAAACTGGGCGCTTCAACTCAACGTAACGCCATTAAAATTTTATTAAGCTTTTTATCATTTATGCAATATCAGTATTTGGGCCGTGTATTTCACTCCTAGGTCTTCAGTGGTGTCCTGAATCAATCCACCTCTTAATCCCATCATTATGACACCACAGATAAAGAAACCATAAATATTATTAAGAAAAGCAGTATAACAGAGACAGGAATCTTATAGATGAGAATGAATGGAGATACTGAAGCAACAAACCCAATGAACACAATTCAACACGTCTCCTTTCACTGTAGCCGCAGCTGCACCTCCTGCATACATCATCTATAGCAGAAGCATCGATATTAACCTCATAAATTCACCCCGGGTTTTCCCAGCGTTTTTTTACCGTGCATTACGTTGTTTCCTGGGGATTTAAAATGAAAGCGAAGTGTGCATTTTGTGTAAATTTTACGAAAAAAAAAGCTTAATAACTGTTTTGCCTGATTTTTCCTTACGATCTCCGACTTTTTTTAAACATCCGTCTTGTAAATGTCTTTGTAATGTATCTATTAGATAGATTTTTTTCTCCTCTGTCAGCCGTGGTGGAATAACAGCTATTAAATCCACACGTACATATAAGAGCCTGTGCAGTTTGCTACATATGTGGTTTGCGAGCTCTGACAGGTGCGTTCTCTGACCAATCAAAGGACGTTAAAATGCAGAAGTTATTGTACGCCTGCCAGATGGCCCCGCTGTCGCCAACTTGAAATCTGATCGGTTAAAGAAACAGCTTCAAGCCACATGTATTTTACACTATTGGAGCCTCCACTGTTGATTCTGAGGGTCTTACACCAGGTCCATTTGACCCTGGCAACACGTGATATGACGACTAAAATCTGATTGGATAGAAACTGTATTATAAACAGACACTACTAGGAGCAGCTCAACCGAGAGAAACGCTATGAAATAAAGAGACTCTAGAAATAATTGAAGAGATATTTATGGAAAAAAATGATTTAAAATCAATCATCTTTTATGTTTTTGTATGAAATATTCGTGACTAAGTTGTCATGAAAGAAAAAAAATTGGACCAATCACAAATAAGCATTCAACAGCAAATCATATAGATATTTAAATGTACTTATATTTATTCTATAGCGAATATGACACTGCTCGTTAGAATACAGACACAACAGGATGTCACCCTGATTGGGGAATGATATAAACAGACAGCTCCAATGAAGCCCCGTGCCCTCATTAATAAGCGCTTAGAAACCTGTCACATCAAATCCTGACGTGCCCAAAACAATATCTCCATTTCTATAGATGTGATTTTATGCACAATCTAAAAAAAAAACAAGCGTAGCATTAATGTGGAGACAGGACACATGAGAAAGTGGGTCCAGCTCAAGTTTGCGGATTGTGGGGTTCAAACCCGCGGCCCGAGCAGCTGCCGAGACGGCACGAGTCGCCAAAATCTTTCATTCTGAAGTGAGAATAAGATTAAAGGAAGAAAAGAGGAAATAGCAGCAAAGCTCATTTCCTGCTGTCATGCTGAGACAAAACAGATGGATGAGAGGGAAAGCAGGCACAATTTATGATTAACGCACGTTCGAAAACGATTATCGTATTAACTAATAACGTATTTATTACATATTATTTACATCACTTTTCCCCTTTTGTTAGTTGGGTATAATATACACAAAGATTATGGACACACATGGATACACAAAATATTGAGACCCCTGACTTTTCCAGCCATTTGTAGGACGTCTTTGGAAGCTTTAGCATTAAAAATTTCCCTTTACTTGAACCAGGAGACCCAAAACCTGTTCTATCATGACAATGCACAAAGCTAGCTTGGTGAAGATATGTTTTCCAACGGTCAGAGTGGACGATCTCCTGCTGAAGACCTCCAAACCCTGTTGAACACCTTTGGGATGGATGTGAACACTGACAGCGGTCCAAATCTTCAACCATGTGGCTGTATGAGTATCAATCTCCACCAAATCTAGTGGAAAATCTTCCCAGAAAAGTGGAAATTTTTTTTTTTCCATTTTTTTGACCTACCAGAAACCTTCACTGCTCATGGAAATGTACTTATGTTCCACCTTATCATATGAAAATTATATTTCTCTTTAAAGATCTGACCAACAAGCGAACATCTCTCAAAATGCAAATCTCTAACAATCAGCACAACTCGGTTCATAAATGTGTTAAAGTGAAGGTTCATTTGTATGAATTTCTCATCGACTGCTTCGATTTGTTTGATATTTGCATGAACTTCGAGCCACCGATGTGCTGCAGAGGTTTCGCCGAGTTTCCTTTCCTTCCCCCGTGTCCTTGCTTGCTTCTGTGAATATTTGTGTGTGAGTGAGTGTGTGTTAAGGTCACAAGGCAATATATCATCTCCTCCGACCTCTCGATGTAGCCTTCATTTTGATTTTTTTCCCTCGAATTCATCATGATCTCCATTCCTGTTTCTGTTCCTTGCAGGTACCTTGAAATTTCTCAGGCTCGGGGTCTCCTTGCTTTGTGAGAGCGCATTTCTCCGTGCAGATCTTCTCACTTCAGCACCTGTGCATTTACACACTGCATATCTGTGATATTGAAATATTAAAGGAAACCCGAATGCATTGCTTTTGGTGAATGGGTTTTTGAATGGGAAATTTCTCCTCGTATTCACACAGCGTACTGGCAGGAGAAAGAAAGTCATTTTAGCAGTTCCAGCATGTGCTCAGAAGTGGGTCGATCCATATTTTTACTTGAAAGAAATAAACCTAGAGCAAATTATAAATATCTTGTTTTTATCATTTAAGCAGCTGAGGGTTAAGAGCCTTGCTCAAGGGCCCAGCAGTGGCAGCTCGATGGTGCTGGGATTTGAACTCACAACCTTCCGATCAGAAGTCCAACACTTTAAGCACTGAGCTAAAATACCCCATTCCTTTTATGGAGACATTTAGTCTCCATTTGCTTTTATGATTACCTCCACTCTTCTGGGAAGATGTTCCACTAGATTTTGGAGTGTTCTTGTGGAGATTTGAGCTCATTCAGTACTGATGTCAGTGAAATGAGGAGGCCTGGGGTGCAGTCAATGTTTACAGTCAATCATTCATTCCAAAAGTGTTCAATGGGGTTTATAGCTCTATAGCAGGAGATCCACAAAAATGTGTTGGTTCTTAAGATTAAAAACTAAAAAAAACTCAAATCTAGTAATAAATCAGTCAACACTAAACAAAAATGTGATATGATGCTACACATGATATTCAGTAATCCAGTGAATGGGTTTTTAGTGCATCATTCTCAACAGGATTTGACAAGTTGATCATTTCTGGTGAAAGAACCAGAAGAAACCTTCGATCATTAAATGTTATCAGTTCTGGGGATGAACGCGTCATCTTACACCATTTTATCAGAGCGTAAAGAGACGGTTAACGTCAAACCCAGAGATTAAGATGCAAATGAATGTGGTGTCTAATTGTCAGTTATAACCAGGGTCATGGTCTCCTTTAAGCCATGAGGATCAAAACTAGAGGGTGGAATTCGGGGAGGACCTCGAAGCTCATGAAGGAACTTGAAAGAGGTGTTTTACAACACTTAAAGCAATGTAAAAGAAAAAAGGGAGGAAGACTACATGCCTCCCAGGCTCTCCCTGATCTCTGCCAAGTCAGGAGGAAAGTTTCATCACAAATAATCAGATGAGGGACTATTCAGGCTGATTTGTTTTGAAGATCCTTACAACCTCGCCTGCCTGGGATTGCCGGGTCCTGGAACAACTCTGAACATATTGTTTTTTATGACTGTCAGTTGAGCCAAAGCTGTGCAGTCTAGAGATTTTAGGATGCAGGTGTAGTTGGTGGCCGAAACCGACAATTGAGAAGGACACTTCTGAAAACTGTGAAAATTGAGAGCACCAAAACAATTACAGTAATAGAGATCCTCAAAGTAAAATAAAATGAAATAAATACATTTTTCTCGGGCAATTTTTCTACTAAAATTCGCCCTATTACGCTGCAGTGCGACGGATTTCAATTCGATTCAACGCAATGCGATGGAATGCAACAAATATGATGCGCTGCAATTCAATATGCTACAGATAGTCCGCGTTTATTTCTTTGCTCCAGACAAACGGCAAAACATCAAAGTGCCTTCTGACTTCTAACGCGTGACCCTTTCACCAACACGTCTTTGTAGCTTAAAAATAAAATTATAATAAAAATCAATAATACTTACAATAATAAGTTCTTTTCATGTTCTGTCTGCAGGAAGTTACAGCTCTACCTCTGCCATGTAAATCTGTATTCTATGTGACTTTCAGGACACTCCTCGGTCTCCGTAACGTTGCGATACGTCATATTTACGAGAGAACGCGAGAAATCGATCTACATAAATAATATGGGTCACAAATTATTGGTCACTTTCGCAATAATAAAAGCATAGCGCATTTACTAATATTTATATATAAATTGTTTTTTACTGATGCAAATATGTTAAAAACGATGCATTGCGATATAAATGCCGATACACACTTTTTTTAATTGATGCATCATATCGTTTACTTAAATGACGATGCAAAAAAACAACCTGAATCTTTAAACAAAAAAGTTAAATACATAGAAACAATTTGCAACCTATATTTGAACAACCCCATAGAGGCATTTGTGTAGCACAACACTGAAAAGAATGCTCCTTTAAATCTATTTCTTAAACATTTCAGTTCGAACGAGCATCCACCATTTACAGACACACTCTCTAATTGCAGGGCCTGAAAAACGCAGCTTGTTATTTCCTGATGTTTGCGATTCTGGATCTGAACAAGCCCACACACCAAGTGAACTTTTCGCGTCCTGTAATTGTGTCGTTTTTAAAACATGAAACGGAATATCAAAAGCTTTCGTCCCGCTAACGGCTTTTGCTTAACTGAAGTCGTGTCAAAGCCCCCAAATCTTTTTTTTTTTTTTTTGTCCGAGCACAAAATAATCAACGCCGTCGTCACGCGGGATCAAACAAACGGCCCTCGGCTATTTTTCTTGCGCTTCAAAACGTCCCGAGGATGCATCGCCGCCACGCGAGTCCTTGTTCTGACCCACTTCGCTTCCTGGGAGCTCTGAGGCAGAGCAAAAAAGGGCCCGTGTTCTGTCTTCATTACAGCCTGAGAAATGGCGAAACTTCCAAACTCCGGCTGGATATCCATTTAGCATTGCTTAGCTGACGATTCCAATGCTGCAGCGTATGAAGTGGTGTGTGTAACGCAGAAAAAATAAATAAAAACTTATATATACTTCATATATATCTATCACTTACTAACAAATGCTAATTAAAGCATTAAATCATTTATTCTGGGGACCAGAGGGTCAACGTCGAGGGACAAAGCAGTCAATCTGAGACTAGACTCGACCCAGTACACTTAAATGGCTCCGATACATCTCCCTCGTGTTAATTATTAACGAGACTCAAATTAAATAAGACTACAAACTATGATCAATGATGGAATTTTAATTATCACTAATAAGTGGCCATCTGTCTGCTAGCCAAGGGACAAGCTAAGGGCTGGAATGGAAAAAAGGAACAGTGACATAAATGCCAGTGTTAATTAAAAACGCAGGTTGGCGTCGGCCACCGGAGCGGAGGCAGTAGAAGTCCCTGTTGCACCCACAACATTAAGGTCTGCGGTGTATGCTGGACATCTGGATGCAAAACGCTATAACGGCACGCACATCTGAACAAAGAAACAGCTAGCTCAATAAACGCCTTGTCTCTGACACACAGCCAGGATTTCCCAGCAACGAATCTGTGATTCTTACCGGTCTGAAGGTGTTTATTCATTGTTTATAAGCTTATAATTGTTTATAAGAACCATCATAGATTACCACACTTGCAATTATGGCATTTGGCAGAGCGACATCTTTGCGCCACAGGGATTTGAACTCATGACCCACCAGAAATCCAACATCTTATCCATTCAGCTGCCACTTCTCCTAAAAAATACATTTACCTTTATGGCATTTGGAGAACGCCCTTATCCCGAGCAACTTAAAACTGAGCAATTGAGGGTTAAGGGCCTTGCTTAAGGGCCCAGCTGTGGCAGCTTGGCAGTGCTGGGATTTTAACCCATGACCTTCTGATCAGAAGTTCAACACCTTATTCATTGGGCTTGCACTTCTCAAAAAAGATCCATTTACATTTATGGCATTTGGAGATCGACCTTATTTAGAGCGACTTACAACTGAGCAGCTGAGGGTTAAGGGCCTTACTCAAGGGCCCAGCAGCTTGGTGGCACCAGAATTTAAACCCATGACCTTCCAATCAGCAGTCCAACATCTCATCCACTGAGCTACCATCTCTTAAAAAAGATACAATGACATTTATGGCATTTGGAGAACGACCTTATTCAGAGCGACTTACAGCTGAGCAGTTGAGGGTTAAGGGCCTTGCTCAGGGGCCCATCATCTTGATAGCTTGTACAGGTAAATCTAAAAGCAAACGAGTACCACATGTGGAATAGAGATGTTCAAACAGAAACACATACCAATCTTATGGTCAGGTGTCCACAAACTTTAGTCCGTATTTATATTTCTGGCATTTGTCAGACGTCTTTATCCAGAGCGACTTTTATCTCATCGTGTCTTACTCAGGGGGCCAGAAGTGGTATTTTGGTGTGTCTGGGGTTTGAACTCACCACCTATGGATCCAAAGTGCAATCACACAACCACTAAGCTCCAACCTCTAATCAATTCTAATTCAGTCAAACGCGTGAAATAAGACATAGCGTGTTCACGAACGTCCTGTATGATGGTTTGATTGATTCACTAGAATGCTTTATCTCAATTTAATTCACTGTTCACGAATAAACAATCAATCGTCACTGTAAACCGGACAGGAAGCTTTCACCAGGCTTGATGATAATACAGAATACATTGAGTGTTAGAGTGTGAGAAAGAAAGACTAAGTGAGAAAGAGAGAGAGAGAGAATGTGGGAATGTAGTAGGGGTGCTGAAATTAACAAGATGCAATTTCCCATGCTTGTTTCTCATTAGCAGGAAAATGTGACACGGCCTGATTGCATTATCGGTTGGGACGTAGTGGACCGAATGCATTTTCAGACCCCAATTATAGAGCAAATGCTTGCACAAAAAATGTTACCTTTCATTCAACATCAAGGAGAAACGGATCGTTGTTAAAAAAAAAAAAAAAAAAAATCTAATAAAAAGAACTACTTGATTTGAGAAAAAAGTTTTAGCAACTATCTTATCATGCTAAATGGATTTCTGACGACCCTCAGTGTCGTCCAAACACAATTACGACCGTCATATATTACAAAATATTACTTCAGTAAAAGTGTCACTTGAGTAAAAGTACAAAAGTATTTGACTCCAAATGTACTTAAGTATCCAAAGAACTATTTATCATTGCTATAATGTTCCTATTATCTCTATATACCAATGTAATAATAGAATGATATTAATGAGTGATTGATTCTTCTTCTTTTTCTTCTTCTTTCGGCTGCTCCCATTAGGGGGCGCCACAGCGGATCATCCGTCTCCATACCACTCTGTCCTCTACATCTGCCTCTTTCACACCAACTACCTGCATGTCTTCCCTCACCACATCCATAAACCTCCTCCTTGGCCTCCTCCTCTTTTTCTCCTCAGCATTCTCCTACTGATGTACCCCATGTCCAAACCATCTCAATCACACCTCTCTCACCTTGTCTCCAAAACGTCCTACATGCGCTGTCCCTCTAATAAACTCATTTCTAATCCTGTCCATCGTCGTCACTCCGAACAAAAACCTTAACATCTTCAGCTCTGCTACCTCCAGCTCCACCTTCTGTCTTTTACTCAATGCCACTGTCTCTAATCCATACAACATCTCAGGTCCCACCACAGTCCTATAAACTTTCCCTTTCACTCTTGCAAAATGTGTGATTGATTGATATCGATTAAAATAATCAGGAGCCCAAAACCTTCTTTTCAACTAGTTTTCTTTCTCATTTTTTCCTCTCTAAATGTTCTTCCTAATGTTGAACTGATGTTGAACAATATGTTAGTGATAATTAGATGCCACCAAGCGCCAATCAAAACAAGTTAAAAACAAAGCTCGATCCTGATTGGTGGTTTGCTGCGTGTTTGACCAATTTCGAAAATCGTACAGTAAAAGAGTACGAGATTTGACTTTACAATGCAGGGGAGTACTTGGATATAAAGATACGTGAAAAAGCTACTTAAGTACAGTAAAGAACTACATGTAATTCATTACTGTCAAACATCCAAATGCGCACGTGAAGACGTTCGGTACTGATTATTGTCGTCACGTGTGCGTTTCGGGATCAAATCTACTGAAGGCAGATGCGAAGTCCTTTCACGTGTAGTCGTATGATAATGCTGATCCTTTCCTTACCATAGATGTTTATCCATATTATATTTAATCATGTTTTATCCTCTCCAACTTTAGGGTTTGATGTGAAAGTATTTGCATTTAAATTGAAAAAAATCCTCACAATCGAGTAAGATTTAAAAATATGAGTAAAACTCCAGCAAGCATACATTTTTAAAAAGGAAAAAAAAGAATACGAGTGTTTTGTCTGGCACGTAATACTGATGAGTGGTAAGTCACACACAGCCACCTATAGATATTAGCACACACACACACACACACACACACACACACACACACACACACACACACACACACACACATCACTAATGCATTCCAGCATTACAGAATAAATCTCTTCAACACTAATCATGGCATCTGGTGTCTTATATAAGTGATGGCATGAGCACAATGACAGGATATCTGGGCCACTTATCCAGCAGGAGGCCGGGCTCATCAGAGATTTCTCTACGTACCTTGAGGTTTCATTACTTCGGCCTAGTATTTTTAGACTTTCGAGCCTCAGCAGCACTAAACACAGTGGAATTTCATTGCCTATCTAAATAATGCATGGCACGCTCTCTAGCGCACAAGCTTTCCACCCGAGGTGCAAGAAATGAGTGGAGATGACATCTGGGTCTCGCCACAAAAGTCTTTCTATGTTCGCTTCGAGACGTTGTTTTTAAGTGGTTTCGAAGGGAAGGGTCGAAAAAGCTGCCGACGTCCTCACGCACACGAGGCGAAAAAAAATCTATTCTCTGGTTCACGATCGAGGAAACGCCACATAACGCTATAATGCTTCGTTTCTCAGAGAATGAACTTTGCATGACTCTCCTTTGCTCCTTCACAGCCATCAGGCCCCGTCGAGCAGATCCTTTGTTCGAGAGCATCGCTTTCATTTGTTCTTTAGTTTTCTCAGGGCTTAAGAATATTAACAATAACGCAATTCTCGGCTAATCGGATCTCGCATAATGGCGCGCATTAGGAATAGGAACAATTAGGACACCGACGTACAACAACGGGAAAGATATTCATCGAAGGAAGGCGAGCGCGTGTAAAGTACACAATCGCGCAAATCGCGACAGTTCAATCGATTTATTGTTTTCTAGATCGCTAAGAATGTCTAGGGTTTTAAACTTTCATTAGAAAATGTGTAAAAGAGAAAGAAAAATGAAATTCGTTCTGCGATGAAAGACAAATCATTTGGAATGTGATCCTCATCGTTAAAAAATAGAAATAAATCCATACTAAGTGGGAACAAGGGATCGAATGCAACCTTCGAACGAAACCATCATAAGAAAAATCAAGACTGAGTGATGTACAAACCGCTGAGAATGAACTCTGATCCTATTACTTTTTCGAATGCGGGACTTCCGACTGAATTCTGCACGGCAAAAAATTTAGCTGACACAAACATTTAGAGTCTAATTGAAATAGCAGACCATTTATACTACAGTGCTGCCGTTTCCCTTAGAAGATTATCCAATTAAGAAATAAAAAAGCATCAGGGGTTTCAGCTCGACTCAAACCTCACCTCCGTCTTAAAGATCTCGCCTTTAGCCTACTTCTTAGAGCAAAGCCATCACCTAGGACTCACAAAATGAATACGAAAGTGTGCGAGAGGCTTCGAGGCGAACGCGGCCAGACAGCGAGTTGGTGCTCCTGCGGCATGCGGCGCAGCGTGTCAGGAGAAGAAGAATGGCGTAATCAGTTTTAGCACCCCCCGTGGGCAACTACCGGCCTGCCTCTAATATTGCCGACAGTTCCAGCACGGGGCCCAGGAGCGCCAGAGGTGCCATAACTGTGCCCAGAACGACCGTAAGTAGGTCCCCGTGCCACGCAGCCAACTCGGAGCAGTTGTAAATTCCGAGTTCCCGGACGGACCTCGATCGCGAGAAGCCCAAATGAGGCCGAGACGGATCGGGAAAACAGGCCTGCTATAGAGTTGGAGCGGCCATTAATCACCGCTCGATGAGGAAAGTGAGACAGAGAGAGAAAGAGAAAGAGAGAGAGAATGACAGGAGAAGATTCATGGCACTGTATACAGAGTGCACGCTTCTACATATGCGCACCTCTTATTTTTAATTACGAGCATTATAAAGTAATATCCCCCTCCTTCCTCCGTATCAAACACAGTCTTTTTTATTCCTTAAACACACATGCAGCAACAAAGAAACGCAAGTAAGCGGAGGGCAAAAAACACACTTTTGCATTGGTCACATTGGCAATTTCCCAAAAAAACAACAAAAAAGACAAACTAATGTGTAATTTTACTTATAATGATAATACTAATATTACTATTACTACTACTAATAAAAAAAAATAATAATTATAATAATAATAATTATAATAATAATAATAAAAATAATAATAATAATAATAATAATAATAATAATAATAATAATAATAATACAAAAAAAAAAACAATAATAATAATTTTATAATCATCATTATTATTATTGTTGTTGGTATTGTTGGTGGTGGTATTATTATTATTATTATTATTATTATTATTATTATTATTATTATTATTATTATTATTATTGTTGTTGGTATTGTTGGTGGTGGTATTATTATTATTATTATTATTATTATTATTATTGTTGTTGTTGATGATGCTGTTGTAATCATTATCATTATTATTATTATTATTATTATTATTATTATTATTATTAATAATATTTTTTTTATTTAGTTAGTCATATGATGTATGGATTTTCCCATATTTCCCATCTTGGGAAATTAGACATTAGACATTGGACGTAAGATCTCAGCCACACCAAGCTGCCATTCCTGGGCCCTTCACTAAGGCACTTAACCTCCATAGCTGCTCATTTGCATGAAGGAGATAAAAGTTGCTCTGGATATGGATGTCTGCCAAATGCATGCTCTGATAAATGTTCTGACTTCTCATATTCCCATATACAGGCGATCTTTTGAGTTAGAATGGTCTGATGTACGATTTTTCAATCTTAAGATTATAATAGCGATACGAGAAAAGTGTAAACATGTGAAATCTCCGGCGGCAGGGAACGTAGCAGCGAGCTGGCCGGTACAGGCCAGATATTCCTTTAGATTGCAATCCCACACTGATAAACAACTTTCTCTAGAAGTTCAGTTGTTTTGGCATCCACATCCCTGTCTGAGCTGACGGATGAACAGCAGCATCAAGTGGCCCTGCTCTTTAACCGGAGAGTGTGTGTACTGCAAACGCACGTGATATAAAAAAAACTGAGACGGTGCGATCATTCGTCAGCGACGCTTTTCCGTCGTCTGTTTCTCCTCCACTGCACTGCGCAATCATTGACTCAGCCGCAACCTCGTCCTCTTATCACGATGAATGGCTCGCTCCCAGGGCAGTCTGCTTTACGCCGCTATCACATCATTCACTCAAACAGAATAGCGCTCCTGCAGAACCACCGCGTCGTGAGAAAGAAAACAGAGCCCCGGCCTTAATGACCAGCACTCTCCTAACGACGTTTATTGTTTACTAATTAGATTATAAAACACTGGGTAAATACACAAAATAGACAAAAGCATTGGGACACGACTTTCCCAGCCATATGTGGTTCTTCTCCAAACTGTTAGGATTAAATATTTCCCTTTACTTGAACTTACAGCATGACAACCTCCATGTGCACAAAGCCTTGAAGATCTGCTTTCAACAGTTTGGAGTGGAAGATCTCCTGCTATGGATCTTCAACCTCATTGAACACATTTGCGATAGATTGGACCTGTCGTACATCAGTACCTGCCTTTCCTTACACTGTGAATTAAATCTCACAAATCTCCACAAGTAGGCTTCAAAATCTAGTGGAACATCTTTTCAGAACGGTGGTGCAGCAAACGTGTATTAATGTGGAGTTACCACATCTTATACCAATCTTATGGGCAGGTGTCCACAAACTTTCAGGTACAATTCGGGTCAAAGAGCATGTAATACGGGCGAAGGAACTATTCTTAACATCTCATCTGGAAAGAATTTCCAAACGGACATCTCATTAAATATACCAGTATCAGCATTTATACATAAATATGCAAATCAGGAACACCCCAGTCGCCTACGACCATGGTTAACTAGCGAGGCTTATATACAGCGTGCTCCAGAATTGTTGACACTCCTTCAGAAAAACAAGCTAAATGAAATAACTTTATATACATACTGTATTTGTGTTCTCAAAACAACTGTCCAAAAAAAATTAATCGAATGAAGGCGAGCTTAATTAGCATAGTATTTGTTTTTTAAAATGACCCATATATGATATTTTCCAAGCTTCACATTCCCAGACATCACAGTATTCCATGTTTTCCTAGGCTATACATGTTAAAATCCTAAACCATAACCGAAAGAAATAAACATCTGGATGCACAATAGATAGAAAAACATGCAGGTAAAGAATATTAGTCATAAATTTGTAATATCTGAGATATTGAGATCTATTTGTAATGTCAAATTCATTTCTAGAAGTTTATAATTCTTTAGAGCAATGTACATATTACACCGTATTTTCCGGACTATAAGCCGCTACTTTTTTCCCACGCTTTGAACCCCGTGGCTTAAACAGCGAAGCGGCTAATTTATGGATTTTTCCTGGGTTTTTCCCGGTTTCACAAACTTCAAGCCAAAAAACTGAACCCCATAACATTAGACCAATGAAATTGCGAACGGGTTCAGGTGAACCAATGAAACTCTTTATGTTAAATCAGATGCGCTCCCACTGAATCGGGCCGCACCACATCATAAATATGGATGATGTTCCTCTGACGTTTGACCTGCCGCTCACTCGGACCGTCTACAGGAAATGCGAATCATTCGTCACGCTGAAAACAACTGGGCATGAAAACACACTTCACCTGTGTTCTGAGCTGCACGGCATCGGGAGAAAAGATTCACCGATGGTGATTTTTAAACGCACGACGACGCCAAAAGAAAAACTCCCGAAAAATCTTTGTCAAATCCAGAGGTTGCGGCTTATATTTGGGTGCGCTTAATAACCCGGAAATTACGGTAACTGTTCTATAGCACTTAAAATATAGTATATTCTCATATTCACATATCATTTGTATATATCCCACATTCTTCTCTACACATACTGTATACATTACATGCTGTACATATATTTGCATATTTATCTGTACTTATCTGCCAATTTGCATTTCTGGCAGGTGCGTAACTGCATTTCGTTGCTGTGTAACTGTATTATGCAATGACATTTCCAGAACCACACATAAATAATCAAAACCTGCAAAATATCAACCAACAACGTACGCGGAAAATCTCAATCTTGAACGAAAATAACCCAAATTTACCCGAACGTCGAACCATATAATCAGAACTCGTCAACAAATAACACGTCATGAACGTGTGTTTAAAAGTGCACGTGAACGGTTTCAGTGTTTGTAATTACAGGAAAATAGGTGAGAAACTGAGAAAACGATACTGCAGATTGGGGCAAGTTCATTAAACCATCAGTGTGGGGAAAAAAAGAGAAAGAGGGAGTGTAAGAGAGAAGAAATGCCAGGAAATGGGGGAGAGAAAAAAGAAAATATCAGTACAGACAGTGTGTAAACAGATGCACAGAGAGAAAGAGAGAGAAAAACGAGTGTGAGAAGAGAGAGAGTGAGAAATTGGAAGGAATAAAGAGAGTCGAGACGTCACACTGCATTTGTATTTGACATGTTGTGGATCTTAGTGCTGAGGAGGAGGAGAAGCGCGAGAGAGAGAGAGAGAGAGAGAGAGAGGGAGAAAAAGGAGGGGATCATTAACATTGACATGGCTATCTCTGACACAGCACCATCACACCATAATTAGTGCTGCGCTCGATACTCCTCCTGCCTCGAAACCTCGGCGAGAGAAAAAAAAAAAGGGATGAAGCAAAGAAGGAAGAGTAAAAGTGTCACGCTTCTACTTCTCTCAAGTTCCAGCACCTTCACCCGTAACTCCGCCCACACACACCAGCACTGTGCATGACTTTCCTGAAGCCTGGCACCGTCATATGCAAATAAAAAAATGGATATTTGCATAAAAAAATGCGCTCAAACCATAACTTGCAGTTTTTGATGCTTTCGGCCGAACATCCAAAATTTCCCTAATGATCGGAAAGTAAGTTACAGACGGCGAAGACGATCTTCTGAAAGAAACGTAAACATCGCCACGGGCACGGCGAGAAGAAAGGATCGATGAGCATCTCTCAGGATCGATGCGCCCGATGATGAGTTTGGGATTGATCACGCCAGGGCTCGGACGATCCCTCAGTTAAATCACGCTGCGCGATGATTAAAAAGGATTAGCGCGTTCTCATGAGTGCAAAGAAATAAAAATTCCACCGAAAGCACACGACCGGCTAGAAATGGAATTCTCATTAAAGTCGTTTCTGCTGGAATCTGTTTCATTTTTAAAAAAATGAAGGTTGGAATTAATAAATAAAACAAAAAAAAAATACAATTCATTTTAAACCAGAATAAAACACGAGCGCATCTGTTTATTCTACCGGTGCATTATGTCACTATTATATTGTTGCTGTGACTCAAGTATTACAGCACGTGCATAAATAGGACACTGTTGCTGTGAAGGCTTTTTTTTTTACAAGAATGTTATGACCTCAATTTAGAGTGTAAGCGACATTCAATTGTTTGCCAGATAAACCAAAAATCTGTGCAAATTTTATTTTTACACTTATCAATGTTATCGTATTTTTCGAAGCTTCTGCAATCAAACAGCCAATTTAATCTGTATTTCTTAATTGTGCAACATAAAAATATAATTACATTTAATCAAATTTAATTGAATTATATAGAATTAAATGCAATGAAATGAAATGAAATAAAATGAAATGAAATGAAATGAAATTACATTTAATTTAATTTAATTTAATTTAATTTAATTTAATTTAATTTAATTTAATTTAATTTTAATCAAAATTAGTCCAAATTTAAATTTCATTTAATTTAAAATAATAGTTTGGACTGAATTTAACATTTATAAATGAAAAGAAACCCATAATGATTTTGATAAATACGACTAGGACTTTTCAGCCAATAACAGCAGCTGATCTGCTATTAGATGTTACGTCTTTTTTTTTACCTTAATATCCCATTCGTTTTCACTTTCATGAAAGCAAAGCATATCTAGGCTCTATTAAAAAACCTTACCTAGGACTAGACACTACTATTAAAATGCAACATCTCCAGCGTCCTTAATTGTAAATATCTGGTGAAATCAACTTAAGCTTGGGCATAAACCAATTCTGAATATAATAACTTGCATACATATTGGAATACCTTCTGAATTGCAGTCCGTTCTCCATTTATCAACACTGTTATTAGCAAAAAATATGAAAGCAAGCTTGACTTAATACTGAGTACTGAAATTTTATTCTCAAACCTGCTTAATGAATTATTTCCTCTGTTTTTCTACACTATATGGATAAACCGGTTGAAACACCTGATTTTTCCAGCCATATGTGGTTCTTCCCCAAACTGTTTCCAAAAGTTTGGAGGCACAACATTGTTCTCTTTACTTGAGAGACCCAAACCTGTTCCTGCATGACAATGTTCCTGTGCATCAAACCAGCTCCATGAAGATAGGATTTGGATGGGTTGGAGTGGAAAATCTTGAGTGGCCTGCTACAAAGCTCAAACCCTACTGAGAACCTTTGAGATGAACTGGAGTACTCACTGCAACATTCCAGTGGTTTTCATTCATTCATTTCATTCATAAATGTGAACCCTGATTGCACCCCAGACATCCTCCATGTAACACCCTTGTGGCGGAATACATTTTTACAAACCCCCACAAAATCTAGTGGAAAATCTTCCCAGAAAAATGGAGATTATTATAATGGTAAATAAAGACTAAATGTTTGAGGGTGTTCAAGAAGCACAAACAAATCCTATGTTCAAAAGTCAACATGTCCATTTGTTCAAGTTGGTTACTGGAGCCCTACAGATTCAAGGCTAAAGAGATTAACCCTTCTGGCATTTGAAGCTTTGCCACAATGACCTCGGAAAAAATAAATAAAAAAATCCAATAACCTCAGTAGACGTTGCTACCTGCTGCCAAATAATTACCATGGACTTATCAAACCACGTCGAGCAAAGTCACCCTCTGACTCCCGACGGCATCGCCACGTTATTTTGCTCATCCACGCTCCTCTAGGAGACAAAGAGCCAGTGTCAGGCATGATTGACAGCCCAATTAATCTGCCACTTTTTAATCTGGAGCCGGAGTAATGGAGGTCTAATCAGACAGGCGCAGATATACCCTAAAAAACACCCTGCCCTCTCGAGCCTAAACATACACATGGGGGGATCATTAATGACTATGGACAGGCAGGTCCCAAAAATAACAACCCTCCAATGCTGGTTCTGTCCCGAGCAACAACACCACGGATGAGATGATTACATTAATAGCATGATTACTCAGGAATGTAGAGGTGAGTGTAATATACCATTTGGGGTCACAATTTGAAGGGGAAAACAGGATACTGTGGTTAAATAAACCTGAAAGACTCATGGCATGTTCGCATTGTCTTTATTCAGAGCAACTTACAACTGAGCAGTTGAGGGTTACAACCTTTAGATACAATAACCTCTCAAAGGCAACATGAGGAGAGAAGACTCCTAAGCTCCTAGTACCTGGCACTCTACCATCCCAAATCTTCACCTGATGCAGATTCAAAAAAGTAGGGAGGAGCAAGTGGGGATAAGCAACGAGAAAAAAAACGGGGGGTGTAATTGAACTGCCATGAATAATTAGCGTCAACTTGCTCCCACATCAGCTGCTCGGACGTTCTTCTTAAATGCAGTTATTTCGGAAGCAGGCAGATTTCCAGACCCTGATGTTTGTGTTTTTTTCTTTTTCTTGGGGGTTTAGATGAGATATAATAATAGACAGTATGACAGGTTTAGCGGGTATATAGAGGTGTGGGGGACGTTGTTTTAAAATCCTGATAAAAAAGATTTATGTGTAATCAAAAGCAGACACAAGCCAGGCACATACGATGATGGATAGCGGAGGAGAACAGATATCGTTTTCTATTCAAAACAACGGTGAGATCATTTTTTTAAGAAGTTGTGCTCTTTAAAGAGGCTGGGAGAAATGATGAATCATGTACAGACACCTCCGTGTCTACGAGTGTGGAAAAAAACAGACAACCAGACTCCCAGATATAGCCTCCTGCAGGCTCTCTCACACACACACACACACACACACACACACACACACACACACACACACACACGCACAATGTGTGCTGTATAAAACAAACAGCGTAGGTCACGCAAGAGAACTTTTATGCAGCTTGTATTTAAAGCCCACACAGCCACAAAAGCAGATGGGCGCTTTTTTTTTTTTTTCTTTTTCTTGTAGTCGCTCGCTGCCTAAACAGGGAACACATTCAACTTTAAAGAGGATCCTAATTGACATGTGTTGATGCTTAGGATCTTCATGATTCCAATTCAATTGCACAAACGTTTGTTGACTGGAAAGAGAGTCCTTTAAGTATAAACTTTGGTTTGGACAGGTGTCCCAATACTTTTGATAATATAGTCTGTAAATATACACACACACACACACACACACACACACACACACACACACACACACACACACACACACAGACCCCTGAAACCCCTTGCTGGCCCGTCTTCCCATCCGGCTCTCCAAAACGGGATTTCAATTAAAAACAGGATCTCAATTATTTCTGAATATTACACCAGGCATGCCTTTTCCAGACCACACACTCTAATCCAAGTCAGCTCTAATGCTCCGGATGGAAACCAATTACAATAAAGACGTCAGATCATTTAACCATTCGCAACATTTAATTACGAAGAGCAGGCAGGGTTGCCAGGTTTATGCGGCAAATCTTCAAAATGGATGGTAAACCTTGAATGAGAGGTCTGGGTTGGGGACAGGACAGTTTAATAGTCCTTTGACGTGCAGAATAAAACCGAATAATATACATGTATTTGATCTATATATATATATATATATATATATATATATATATATATATAGAGAGAGAGAGAGAGAGAGAGAGAGAGAGAGAGAGAGAGAGAGAGAGAGAGAGAGAGAGAGAAAATTATAGAACATAATAAAGTAATTTATATATATATTTATAAGTAATATAAGTCAGGCAAACAAATCAATAAAAGTAAAAAAAATCCCTCAAGAAAGTGCATGGCAACATCCAGTACTAAACATAACGTTCTAGAAAAAGTTACTGTTTGATTATATGATATATAATTGTTTTATTTTTTTTTTTCACATTATTTTATTTTTTTAAATGGTTTTGTTCAAGCCTGGGAAATATCCATGGTGGGTGTTTACTACTTTGGCTTTATTACTTTTTCCTACTTTGGCTTGCAAAACATAATGTACACACTGAACACATTAGTCTAATGTGTGCAAAACACCCGACCTTCAACCTGCGTGATTAATCTGAAACTACAGCAAAAGCCAACTCGGTGCAGGAAAACCTCAGACCTGGCAACACTTCAAGGAAGCGAGTATAACACGATTTGTGTTACAACGATTAAAGGGTTAATTTGTCCTTAAAAAAATACTAGACTGTGTTGACCAATGTAAGATCTAAAGGTATAAGTTCTAGTTCAGCATGACAAATACTATCACATCTGCCAAATCCACCAAATTCACCGCTCAAGAAAACATCCAGAGGAATTAATGCCTTTGAACAAAACTGCATTCAATGGCATTCAATGGCAAATTAATATATACAATAAAAAATAAAGATAAAAAAAAACCTGAATCCAAAAAGAAAGCAAACAAAACAATGCTTTTGGGCAAAAGTGCATTTCATGGTGTACAATGCTGTTCTTGATGAATGCAAATCAAACAAAACTGAGATAAGCATGTATGCACACACACACACACACACACACAGACACACACACACACACTACAACATGGCTTCCAGTGCTTTCGTCTTCAATAACACAGTGAAGTAAATGCAACATTGAAACAGTTCTTCAGCCACAAATCCCTCATTATCCCCCTCACCCCCGTCTCTCTCCTGCCACAAAATGTCACTCGATCTATAAAGAGTACACGGTGATGCTTAAACAATTACCCCCTCTTTCTCTGCGCATTCATCACCCACACTGATATCATTTAGTCCTCTAAGCATATCAAATAGATTCCTCCAGCATAGCTGCAGGAAACGCAATAATAACGATCGAAATATTATAAAGACTCTGCTAATTAAAAATGCTAATAACGCCGGCTTTGAAGTTCGCCCTTATTTGCATTACAAACGCTGCTTTATATTAACGCCTAAAACTGAATAAATAAATTAAAAAAAAGCAACCACAGCGTTGTGGTGTTTTGGACGCGTGGACTGTGGACTGTGTCAAATGTGTTTACAAAGAAATTGTCATCAAACAACACAGCAGTGGCTGTGGTCCATGCCTCATCTCCTAACACCATTCACTAGCGGCTGAAAAGATTTGTTTTTTTCTTCTTCTTTCACTTCGCTCCCCTATGAAGATGTTTCTTCAGCTTTACAAAACAGACTTATTTTCTCCATTGAGTGGACCATCAATATTCAACAGGTGCATTTCTGTTTTCTGCCAAAGGACCTGCCACTGCTCGGGAAATCCCTTAAATCTTTAGTGACATGCAGGCAATGATGAAGGGATGGTGGAGGGAAAAAATAAACAGGGGTGAATAAATCTGTCACACGTTACCCTCCACAGTCCCCATTCCACTCACTCGTTCTCTCCTCCTACCATTTCTCTGCTACACATATATCTCATTACCCCAACATGCTTTGTTCAAAAAAGCTCCAAAAGGAAATATATGAAATACAGTAAGAGAAAACAAAGCAAAACAACTGGAAAAAAACCCGCAAAGAATCAAATATAAAATGCAGAACATGAAAAAAAGATCAAACAAAAAGCAAAGAAAAAGAACAAAAACAAACGCAAAGCAAACAAAAACAAGGAAAAAATCATTAAATTAAAAAAATATATTTAAACTAAGATCAAATACAAAATGCAGAACAAAAAAAAAGAAAAAAAAAAAGAAAAAATACAAACAAAAACAAGAGAAAATCGCTAAATAAAAAAATATTAAACAAAGATAAAATAAATAAAAAAAATGCTGAAAAAATACAAAATAACATAAAAAAACAAAACATATGTGTTGGGGTGTGTGTGTGTGTGTGTGTGTGGGTGTGTGGGTATATATATATATATATATATATATATATATATATATATATATATATATATATATATATATATATATATATATAGAGAGAGAGAGAGAGAGAGAGAGAGAGAGAGAGAGAGAGAGAGAGAGAGAGAGAGAGAGAGAGTTTGGTGGAATATTCACTTGAGACTGAACAGGAAAGAAAAGCTAGCAGAGCTCCATTCCTCTCCAATCTCAGATGAAGATATAGCAGTTTGAAGGTAGCACACTGAAGGGCAACAACACGTCGGCCCTGACCACCTGTTCCATGATAAGTGAGGCGGCTTTGTATGCAGACACGTTCCCCCCTTCACCCTCCAGCTTTTCTTCTGCTTCCTCGCTGCCATAGTGTCTATCAGCACCTGCACATCTACCACACAGGGAGCAATAACTTCCCCAAAACAACCCCTGTGTTTGTATTAAACACAGTAAATCACAGTAAAAAATTGGATTATAATATTAAATGTGATTTTAATTCTCCTGGATTTCTCTTCATTTCCCAACACTTTTGTCTAAGTCATGATTGGGACACTTGACTTTTCCGGCCATATGTCTTTTTTTTTCACAAACTGTTACGACAGAGTTCAAAGATAAAAGACGTCTTTGGATGCTTTAAAATTTTCCCTTCACTCAAACTAGGAGACCCAAACCTGCTCCAGCATCATGACGTCCCAGTACACAAAGCCAGCTGCATGAAGATCTGTTTCATGCGGGTTGGAGTGGAAGATGTCCTGCTCCTCCTATAGATCTCTTATTGAACACCTTTGAGATGAATGTGAATGCTGACTGCGCCCCAGGCCTCCTCACCTCACCTACACTTCCCAACACCTTTGTAGCTGAATCAGCACAAATCTTCACCCTCCAAAATCTGGTGGAAGAAAAGTGGACCTTAATATATGCGTAAATGGAGACTAATCGTGGAATAGGAGAATGTTTAGAAAGCATCTTAATGTGAGGTGAACTTTTGTCCATATCGAGTATCAGGAGCATCATGACGAATCCTATTAGCAGGACATTTCATCCATTTATTCATATTAACCTCCTGGGATTCGATTATTTCAGTTAAAAATAAAAACGCACTGGAAGTTTTTGCGACATGGAGACACCCAGCAAACTTAATCATCTTTTGGAATAATATTTGATTGTTCCTGATAGTTGATGGGTTTCTGCCACGTTTAACACGGGGAGATTGGAGAGCTATGTTTGAGTAGAACACTAGAGAAGCCTTTTCCTGCTGAGACTCTTCATTGAAATCACTGATGCAAAAGAGCAAAATAGGCATTACTAACCTGCAATAATAATTATCCCTGAATAGGGCTTTTACCCTCATTTACAACCAATTTAAGGCTAATCAAGAATTTAAAAATGTGTTCCTGCTGCAATTACTGCCTGGCTTTGTGGAAACACGAAAACTGTTTTGAAATTTGATTTAGACGGCATGCGAAAGATGGAATATAATTCAAGCCGAGTAACAAGAAACATCAAAAAAAAAAATTCTTCTTTCAAAATCTCATTTTACGTTTTAAAATGAAATACTTAAAATAAATAATCAAATGGTGGCTTAGTGGCATAGGATCCAAAAGTTTGTTACTTTCCATTTCCTTCTTTATCTGGATTTATCAGGTACGGATATCCAGAGTGACTTACAATTACAACTCAGCAGTTGAGGATGAAGGGCCTCGCACAAGGGCCCAGGTAGTAACGAGTCTACACGATGCGCACTGGACATTTTGTGATTTTTTTATTTATTTTATTATTAATTTAAATGATTGTATTACTTAATACAAAATATTGTATACAGTATGTCGATTATGTCAGTAAATTGTATTGTTTATTTAATAATATTTATAGTATTTCAGCTCTTACATCATTAGGAGATATGCGTAGTCAATAACGAACACAGTAATGATTCACGAAAAAACGTAGTTCGGAGCGTAACTCGTTCGTAAGTTGGGGAACGTCTGTATTTGGTGGTGCTGGGATTTAAACTTAAGACCTTCTGGTCCAAAATCCAATGCACTAACCAGTAAACTACCATTTCCCACAGTAAGTTCAAATCCCAGCCACACCAATTTGACACTTTTGGGCCCCTGAGCAAGGCCCTTAACCCCATAGCTGCTCAATTGTATGAATGTGATAAACGCAAGTTGTGAATAAGGTCGTAAATGCAAATTTCTCAAGCAACATCAGGTAACAGAGCTTCAGGCTTTGTCTTGTAGCCTTTATACTTTTATATGTTCTGTTTTTTTAGCCCTAGCTGCCGATTTCAGACTCCACTCGATCCCCTGTTTTCAATATAGCGAGTGCGCCGTAATTGATCGTCTGTACTCGTCGTATATTTCATCCTGTCTTATTTTAAATACATACTAAATAGCCCATTGCACTCCAGCTGTCTTCTGATACTGCTTAAACAGTAATTAGAATTCACAGCTACAGTCGGTGGAAGCAAACAAGCCGGTCTAAAGTGGGATTATGCAATTCAACCTTATTGCAATTTGGCTTGAGCTATTTTGTGCAGCTGCCGGTATATGGGCAATTTGAATGCGAAATGTTCGCTGCTAATCGCTCGGTGAGGCCAACAAGTTTTTTTTTTTTTTTCATGCTCCTAAAAACGTGCCTTTGGAGAGACAGCTGAGCGTTTACCGCTCGGGCCGAGTCCCACATAACTTGGAACGGCTCGCCTTAAATAACGGTCCGTCACCGTATCTTCGCCTGACCCGTGAAGATTAATAGATGCTGTTATGCTGTAAAAGAATAATCGTGCTATAAAGATACACATGCACCAAAAATTAAAGCTGCATTAAACCCCGTTTTGCAGGGATCCTTCTCCCCGAAGCAGCGAGTGAAGATTTCACTTATACGCGCCTTCGAGATTTTTGAAATTGTGTTAATGATGATGAAGGTAACACAGTAAGCGGTGTGCATGCTGTCTCACATGGCAAACAAGTGGCCTGATGAATGAGTGCACGACTGAGGCTCATTTAACATGTCAACAACAACAGGGGGATGAAAAAAAAAAACCCAAAAAAACGTATAATTATGAAAGGATTTGACCTCTCGTTGTAATTATAACGAGGGCAGAACTGATGATGTTGGAGATGATGTTCAATTATTTTTTTAAAGGTTTCCCACGACACAATCAGATTGTGTTTATATCTGTATCAGATTTCACGATTGAATGCCAACCACAAATGTACCCTTTAATGCTTATCTAAGAATGATTAGTTTACAGATCGGAGGTTTAGAGTCAGGAGAGCTGACCTTCAGCAGACTTTCTTTAGCACTTGGGCATACATATTCAATGTACATGTACTATATTAGCGATGTGCATCTCCATTTAACATGATGCGATGGAAAAAATTGGATGACATACAATGAAATATGTACAGCAAATCATTAATTTACTAGAAGTCCCTTCTAATGCATGATCCTTTTCACAAACTGGCTTTTGTAGTACAAAAAACAGTCAAGAAAAAAGATTAAATAAATACAGACATTCTTTTCCTGTTTTGTCTGCAGGAAGTTACAGCTCTACCTCTGCCATGTTAATCTGTATTCTCTATGTGACTCTCAGGACACAACAGGTCTCCGTAGTGTTTTGTAGCCATATACGATACATATTAGTTCGATAAAATATGATAATTCTATCCAAGTGATGTTAGAAAACTGGGGTCAGAGCACCACCTGGAGCAGAGATGGTTAAGGGCCTTGCTCAAGGGCCCGACAGTGGCAGCTTGGCCATAGTGACGCATAAACCACCAACTTTCTGATCAGAATCCACAGCCTTAACGACTAAACTATCACTTCCCACTATAGATGAGATTAGTTGCATCAAAGAATAAGTAATATATAATACATTTCGGTTCACATGTTCTGCATGCTGCATCACAGGCCTGTAGAGGTCACTCTAATCAAAGCGCTATCTACCCTCTTCTACATACTTGTGCTCACAGATGGCCATGACTGGCAAGTTTCACCGTGACTGGTGGAATTAGAAAAACTCTGCCTTCCCTCCGACTTAGAAGTCAATGCTAGTTTTGCTTTCAAAATTCACCGTTCAATTCATCAGGCCGGAGCATTCTTTCTTCTGAGCTGAAGTCTCTCACCCTGTAGCTAGACTCTGGTTTTAAATTTCAGCAAAAATCTGACATAACTTCATGTGGTTGGGGAAAAACCGCAGCCACAAGTCAGGCCAAGTTTTGTTTTCAGACATGTATTGGCTCAGTTACAATCATTTCTTTTCCACTCAAAACTGCTCAGTTCACTCGGCTGATATCCACATCTGGATTGCAGGCTGCCATTCGACGATTCTCCGAGTGTAGATGGTAGTTATGGAGTTAAAATCTTAAAAGCCTTAAAAAAATACAAGTTTAATGCCCCTCTTGGGTCAAAATTATTGAGACGTTCTGTATTTGTTCTCAACATCTCATGGCGTCATCACTTCCCTACAGATCCGAAGGTTTTTCCGAACGCTTGAGCTACAAATGCGTTCCCTGAAAATCCCACAGTCGTGCGAAATGTAATTACGTTTACAACTTCGGCATGTGGAGAACAGAATCACATTATAGTCTACACAAACCCGTAATACCTTTTATACCTTTCATAATAAACCATTCTTTTAATGAGCCCCCCCCCAAAAAACGTCCGGTGATTGAATTCCTTTTCTTCTCCTTTTTTTTAGACGGCATTTGATATCGTTTGCCTGAAACGCTGCGGGACGGCTAAACGACATGACGGCGTGCGCGAGCTGTAAAGTGCGACACATTCGTCCTGATTAAAATGTAGATTAATAGCGGAGTGCTTTCCGAAGAGCAGTTCGCTTTAATTGCACGTGTCCGTGTTAATAAGATTAAAAAAAGATGATGATTAGATCGATGGAGCGCTTTCTTGGAACGTTATGCACAATGTTAGTGTCTGAGCTGACCTTCAGCAGGCCAATCCCTCGTGCTGTTCATGTGGGCATTACACGGATAATCCAAACACTTTGATATACATACAGTCTTGGTACATGTTACAATGGTATTTGAATGTAATACTTTAAATAAATAATTTCCCAACCCTGATGATTAAATGAAAAAGTCGTGCCCTTGCTAACGCACAGATACCTTCTAAACTTAGCCTGCGTTAATAGGAAGTCATCAAACCCTTTCATCGTGAATGTTTTTTTTTCCTCTTGTTGACATGTTAAATGAGCGTCGGTAGCGCGCTCATTCATCAGGCCACTTGTTTGCCATGTTTTAGAGGCGTCACCGAGCTCATTTCTCCAACGAGCCGAAGCGCAATGCTGAGAGAAAGCGAGGGAAAGAGGCAGCGCACAGGAGATGGGCTTCTTCCCGCTGTGCCACACTTGAGATTTACGGCCCCGTGTTACAACCCTCATGCGCCACATTTTTCCACCCCTTCCAGCCAATAAGCACTTCGCTATCATAGCTGATCTCGTTTCTTTTTTTTTTTTTTTCGCGCTCCTGGCCAAAATGACAGCAATGGGGCTACTTAATGACCATAAATCCATAATGCCTCATCTTTCATAGTAGGCTGATGGAGGGAATTGTGGCTAAAGTGCCCCAAGAGGTGAGACGAAGAGTAGGTTAAGAGGTGCTTTGCTCAACAAATGACAACACTAAGATATGCACATTTTAAACAACTCTAAAACGTCAAAAACGTTAAAGCGGGGGAACAAATCACGAAAAAAAAAACGAAATCATTCCCAGCATTAAAGATTTGTATTTTCTTTTTTACATTTGTTTTTCCTGTGGGTCGAACTAAACAAAAAACTAACAAAAATGTTGATGTTCAATAATGCGGCTCAGCCACTCCTTTTACAGGGTTTCCATTTCTTTAGACACAATTGAAGTCTTGATTGTCTAATTTCATGGATTTCTTTCGGATTGCTTGTTCCAAGCCTTTTAAATGAAACACGTCCTGAAGCCGATCAAGTGAGAGTCGCATTACGGTCGCCTTCGTTGAAGACTACGTAAGATTTAAGATTTTACAAAACGAGACCCGATAATCTTAAAAAAAAATAATAAATCCGACATAAGATGTTAAAATCTCTCTGTTACTCTAGTAAAGCATAGATCGGCTCTCAGGAGCGCCTGATAACGAAAAGAAATGCGATGTAAGGAACGCATCACAGGGGCAGAGAGTAGAAGCCTGGAGGTGGCAGTGTGTGTTAGAAGAACAGGCCCAGAGAGAGAGAGAGAGAAGCTCATGTGTGGGCCAGGTGTATTCATGATTATTCTGTACAGCCTATTTCCCACTTAGTCACCCTTCACAGCACACACACCCAACAGAAGCTGTGTGTTAGCGAAAGAGACGCTGGCCAGCACGTTCTTAGCACCTTCGCCATGATGTGCGTCTTCCTCTTCACAGCAGCTCATAGTAAAATGGGGTAGTGATAAAAAAAATAATAATCATTTAAAAACAGACCACCACACTTAGACCAGTGATGTGAAGACCATTGCATGGTATATTTTCCTTTACTTGAATTAGAAGACCCAACCTATTCCAACATGATGATGCTCCTGTGCACAAGTGAAGGAATGCTTTAGAAAATTTGGATGTGTGTGGAAGATCTTGAGTGGCCTGCTACAGAGCGCCGACCTCACCCCTATAGAACATGATGACTGCACACCAGGCCTCCTCACCTTCTCACCTACATCAGTACTAGACTTTACAACAACATTGTAACACTGAATCTGGTGGAACATCTTCCCAGAAAAGTGAAGGAACACGTGGAATGAATTACATATTCATATCTTTTGTCTTCTTCTCCCTTTGGGGGTCACCACAACAGATCATCCATCTCCATACAATCATGTTCTCTACATCTGCCTCTTTTAAACCAACCGTGTGCATGTTTTCTCTCACCACATCCATAAAACTCCTTCGTGGCCTTCCTTTTTTCTTCCATCCTCAGCATTCTTCTACATTTTGACATACACTGCACACGGCCAAACCATCTTAATCTCACTTTCTCTCACCTTGTCTCTGAAACATACTCATCTTCATCTCTCCCGATGACAATTGCAGCATCTTCGACTCCACCTCCAGCTCTCACACACTATATTGCCAAAAGTTTGCGGACACCTGGTGATAAGTACGGTATGTGCTTTTTGAGCATCGCATTCCACATTAAGTCCCTCCACTCTTCTGGTAAGATGTTCCAATAGATTTTGGAATCTATTGAAATGTGCTTATGGATATTTGTGTTCATCAGCCACAAGGGTGTTATGAAAGGCAGGTACTGATAAAGGTGAGGAGACCTGGGGTGCAGTCAGCGTTCACATTCATCCCAAAGGTGTTCAGTAGGGATGAGATCAGAGCTCTATAGCAGCAAGATCTTCCTCTCCAAAGCATGTAAACCACTTGCTTTGTGCACAGGGGTATTGCCATGTTGGAACAGCAAATGAACGCAAAATTTTATTCTGTACCTCTAATTTTGTAGTAACAGTTCGGAGAAGAAAGACATGTGACCAGAAAGATCAGGTGTCCCAAAACTTTTGTCTGAATGATATATGTGTATGATATTTATATATTTATGTGTGTGTGTGTGCAGAATGGCAGTTGGATTAAGGGAAGAATGCTCATGCACAAATATGCACACACACACACACACACACACACACACACACACACACACACACACACACACAAAACACACACACACACACACACAAATCACTTCTGCACCTCTCTCTTCCTGTGTACCCGTGGTCACAAGTGCAAATTTATTCACTTGCAGCGAAGCTTTAAAACAGTGGTGGTAGTCGCGGCGCAGAAAGGACAAGAAAAAAAAAAGAAGAAAAAAATCGTCTTATTGATTCCCTCAGTGAAATGAAGGCCCTAAGTGCTCGGAGAGGCGGAAACACATCTCTGCAGCCTTCAGTCAAAGACACGTCTAATGAAGTGCGTGTCGTTCCGAATTACTTTGAAGAGCTGCGAAAAAGAACAGAGGACTAGAGAGACTCCTTCCAGCCAGAAACCCCTCCCTCTCTCTCTCTCTCTCTCTCTCTCTCTCTCTCTCTCTCTCTCTCTCTCTCTCCCTTTCTCTCTCTCTCCCACACACACACACACACACACACACACACACACACACACACACACACACACACACACTCTTTTTTCCTACAGTGTTCGGCATGAAAGTGAATCAGGGACCGAACTGTGCAGCGCAGCAACTTACATTACTGAATTACAGTCCTCTCGCAGGAGAAGCTCGAAACCGAAATGCAACAGTCAGTAAAAGAGAAACAAAGGGGGAAAGAAATAAAGGCTTAGGTTTCAAATGAAAAGGAAGTTCAAAGCCTAAAAAAAAAATAAAATCATTAGCGCAATGAAAAAAATAAAATTGGATGCACTCAAATGAAGACTAATGCTTGTTCAATACACACTCTGCTTCTCTGTGATATTTCGAAATACCTACCATGGTTTTTTTTTTTTTTTTCCATCACTCTGTTTCACTCCATGACCTTTGTTGAAGAACATTGTGTTATAGTAGTTTCCTGCCTGAGAGCAGTTAAAAGCAGTACTGGGGAAATTTTTCCTGTCGAGTTCCGGATCTTAATCCTTTGTTATTGGGAAAAAAGCAAATAACCACAAACTACAGAACTGTTGCATTGCTGAATCTTTTCAATAAACGTAACGGATTATCCTTTTTGACTTCTGATCAGAAGGTTGTGAGCTCAAATCCCACCACCGCTTTACCGGCATTGCTGGGCCCTTGAGCAAGGCCCTTAACCTTATCAATGTGATAATTGTAAGTCGATCGGGATAATGTGTCTTCTAAATGTGAATGTGCATTTTTGGGAAGTGGTAGCTCAGTGGTTAAGATGTCGGACTTCTGATTAGAAGGTTGTCAGATCTAATCCCACCACCACTACGTTGCCAGTGCTGGGCCCATGAGCAAGGCCCTTAATCTCCCAACTCATTTGTATAAATGAGAAAATGTAAAGTTGCTCTGCATAAGGGTGCCTTCGGAATGTAAATGTTTTCCAGTGGAGTTTTGGGAATTGGTAGCTCATTGGTTATAATGTGGGACTTCTGATCAGAAGGTTGTCAGATCAAATCCCACCACCACTACACTGCTACTGCTAGGCCCACGAGCAACGCCCTGAACCTCTGCTTAGTTGTATGAATGTGAGTCGCTCTGGATAAGGGCGTCTTCCAAAAATGCTATAAATGTATTGCAATGTGATACTGTAGTTTCCAGAACAACACATGGAAATATTTCAGCTGAAAGGAGTCTCCAGTGTCAATGTTTGAGCAAAGTGTGTTTTGCGTTTATGTTTTCAAGCGAAACAAACATACATGATCCTGTAGGCACCACCGTGAGTGAAAGGGTGAATTGAACGTCCTCAATCATTTCTAAGACCATTTCATGTAACCAACCGGCAATAACATATAACATAATTATAATATAACTTATAATTCCCTGTAATTCTTAAGCTCTTTGAAGCTGCTTTGAGACAATGTTCATTGTGAAATAAACTTGAACTTGCAGTGACAGTATGTCTTTTGCATGATAATGGCTCCAACAATGCAATGCCTCGCTTTGCCATGCAGTGAATTATCCGTGCCTTAAACGATACGCATTACGGAGCGGTCCTAATGAGCTGCTCAGGTGTAATCCTGCATGAAAAGTCTGACTCCATGCCCTAAAAACGTGCAGAAATGCAATTTTGTGTCTCCGAGTTAAGACTTTTCGATCTTATGATTCCGATACGACAAAATTGTTCAAATATTTCCATTTTTGTGCTGCTGCTGCCACACACGTGTATAATATATAGTTTATACAGTACGGCACTGTAAATTGTTCTGTTTTGCTAAATTGCATACGGTAATGTGTATTAAATTACGGTATACTACCCCATACCGATCACCATTCTTGTGATATTTCCAAGATAAAATAGGCTCATTGAAAAAAATCTCCATCAGTTTGTTTGTTTTTCATTTATTGCATTTGATATCAAGAAAAAATTTCAGAACTTCAGTGAACTATTCAGAGAAACTATAACCGTCGGTCCGTTTCAGCCGCTTATAAAGTCAAATTTAACACGTTCAAAGCCCGAATGAACTCTAATTTGCACCTCTGAGCTTCGCAAAAGTCGTACGTCGGAGGTTGGTGCGGCGCCTCCTTGTGCATGCATAGTAAAGTGCATTACACCCATAGTGCTGAAGTTCTCTAATTTTCTTATTTCTCTTATTTGCAACCACACATCTAAAAAAATCTATATTCTACATCTATATAAGAATTTTCAAGTCCGGCATTTCATAAGTTGTGATGTTGAAATGTATTAGATGTTTATTAAGACATGCTACTGTACTGCACAGGGTTTCTGCAGGTTTTCGAATGTAAGAATTTTAAAACCTTTTTTACGACTATTAAGAATGAAATGTAGGTGTACGTTTCCCGTGGGCTCACCACCTGCAGGAGGGACCGTAAGGGACGGTGCTGTGAGGATTGGGCAGCAGTCGAAGGCGGGGGCCTGCTTAGACTGCTGCCCCCGCGACCCGAATTACGGATAAGCGGGAGAAAATGAATGAATGAATGAATGAATGAATGTAGGTGTACGTTGTTTGCAACTGGTCTTAACCCGAACCCTAAATGTCATTTTTCAAGCCAAGTTTTGCTAAACTATCTTAGCCCCATTGCTGATAAATGCATTTTGTTTTACGTCTGTTGTTCAATCAAAGAGAGATTCAAGTCAAAAACAGAAAGCTGATTGGCTGTTGCATTTCGGTTTCATTAGTAGTCGTAAATTATGCAAATTTAGTTTTGACTTACAAAAGTAAGAATTATAACGGCACGAAAACGAACAAACAAAAACGTCCTAAAGTGCGTTAGAGGCAGCGCTACATGGAAAATTAAAATGATTCAAGACCTAGAACTTTTTAAGGCATCACATTTTTACATTTTCAACCTTCTATGTTTTTTAAAACCTTAAAACCTGCATCTTTTCTGGATCTTCTCCTTTTTTTTTCTTTTTTTTTTGCACAGTGGATCAGTGGAAGCACGTTTAGCTCCAAAGTCTATTTCAGCTTGCACATGAGCGAGAGCTGAAAAAGGCTCTGTGGGAGCACTGGGAAGCCTTCAAACATGACACACACTCTTGCCAGCCAGCCCCATCCAAATGGTCACCAACACGCCAGCCGCCAAGGCTCGGCAATGCAGGCAAGGAAACCGATTCCGCTGGGAATTTGTTGGACGGAAGCTTTTCCTTTGTATAAAACTTTGCTTAAAGATGCAAAGACTTTGAACAAAAGCTTAGCCAGTTCTTATATCGAACAGCATAAAAGCAAACAGAATTGCATTGTTGGAGGAGATGGAGCAGGATATCTGGCAGGACATTTGTAAATAAATTTGCACCAAAAAGGTATTTGACAGCAAAGATAACAGTCAATAATCAGGACGTTTGTTTGTGGAGGACATAAAATTCCAGCTCCCTGTTAATGATAGCATTAAAAAAAAAAAAAAAAAAAAAAAAAAAAAAAAAAAAAAAAAACAGCCGATGCTTTTAAAATTAACTTTGAACTTTTCCATGCCCGACTCCCAATCAGCTCACAGCGTGCATAATTAATGGCGCCCCGGAGGCGAGTGTAACTTTCACATACAAAACGTTGAACTCGCGAGGTCTTTGCGTATAAGCTAATTTAAGCGATCGGTCAGCAGTGGATGATGTATTTCCCGGTAGCTCGCTGCCTCAAAAGTCACAGGGGCAGCTACTAGGGGGGGAAAAGGAAATTAAAGAGGGAGGAAATCTATCATTAGTCACCCAGTGGCAGGCTGGCTGAACTGTAAGTGACCTAAGCAGGGTGGCCACAGGGAGGCGGAGGACAATATGTTTGCTGGCTCTTTCTCTTTTTTTTGGGGGGTTCCATCCCCTTGTCTGCCTGCTTCGTCACTTTTTTTTGCTCTGTCATGCCAGCAATGAAGAGACAGACATGCCATCCATCACTGTAGCCTGAACGGAGAGGTGGAATGAGAGGTTTGAAAGAGTAGAGAGAATGAAACAGTCAGCAGGTTTTCGCCAATCTATCACCTTGTGCCACCAAGAGGAAGCTGCCCCCCCACCCCCACTCCACTGGCAGAATGGAAGTAGTAGCCGGAATAATTTGCCAGAAAAGACATAATGGCTCTGTGCAAAAGAAGGGAGAAAAGTCACACCTGCCAGAATGGTCAAGCCAACATGGCATGTCTTGAAAGGACTGAAAATGAAACAGATTTGGTTCTTTTTTTTTCTCCCTTCTAAAAACTTGTCTGAAATAGTAATAGATCTGGTCAAGACCAAATAGTGCCTCCTAAGTTTGAGAGAAAGGAAATGGAGCTGGAGAACTCAACAGGAACATGACTCCCTGCTGATTAGCCGAATTAGAATAGCATCGGAGAGGGGGAGGACTTGTTGTTTTGGCTTTCATGTGAACACTGGTGTGTCTTGCGGTCATCAGGGAGGGTTGCAAATCTCTTTTTCTTTCCAGCTTGCTTTCTTTTTTATGGCCGAGCAACATAGATAATCTAGCACGGGTAGCATGGGTGCACAGCGCAGGTTTGCTGCCTCGCAGCTCCAAAGAGGTGTTGTTGGTTCCTCTGGCGTCTCTCTATGCCAAATTGCCCGGGTGTTACAGTACATGTGATTTAAGTCCCATCAAGTGGTGGATTTCCACCTTCCTCCCCTCATTCCTATGTTACAGATCCCCCCTGATAAGGATAAGGCTTATCTATATTAAGCTCATAATCACGCTGCTGTAAATGTATCTTCAGTGCATTATCCAACATAAGTCCAAACCTTCTTCTTCTTCTTTCGGCTGCTCCCATTAGGGGTCGCCACAACGGATCATCCGTCTCCACACTACTCTGTCCTCTACATCTGCCTCTTTCAAACAAACAACATAAATCTAAATTAAAATCATTAAAACAAGGTTCTTCATTGGTTCCTTGGTTCCTTCAAGTTTGAGTTTTCGAAAAAATATTATTACAGTTTTATTTTCGTTACTGCAGCAGACTAAAAAATCTGTCTATCTATCTATCTATCTATCTATCTATCTATCTATCTATCTATCTATCTATCTATCTATCTATCTATCTATCTATCTATCTATCTGTATATAAACATGAATATAATACTTTTATATGATTATATATATATATATATAATAAACACGTCTTAACTTGAAAATTATAATCATATTTTATATATTTACACAAAAATTCCACACTGGTGCTGTACACCTGGATTGTTTCCAACCACCTCTCAATTCTGCTGTATTATTTAAAAAAAAACTATTTGAAAAGAATAACGTGGAGTGAAATTCTCATTCCGAGTGCTGACCCATGACCCATTCTGCAGATGCCTACACTTTCCACGTAGCTCCCGAATGCAATAGTAGGATGATAAAAGGACTGCGTATGTACAGTACACTCGCGCTCATGAGATGTATATACCCCCGGAGTTCAGGAAACGATCCGCGGATGGCTGGCCAACGAATAACACGTACAGTAACAGGAAAAAAGCAGCTGTAATGTGTGCAGAAACGGAACGGGATGCTTCCTAACCTTTATTTTATAAGGCATGTTAAAAATGTTCTCATTTACACGCTTGCCCTTGGGAGGACAAAGGGAAAGAGAGAGAGACAAAGAAAGAGAGGGAGAAAGGAAGTGGAGACAGAGATGCCATGTTGCAACACCCCTGCAGTGGCTTGAGGTTAATTGCTTTGCCCAAGGCCACATGCTAGTGGTCAGAGGAAGGACACTTCAACAGAGTACCGAGTCACTTGGGGATTTGGAAGATGAAAGATTTCTTAACAGCTGGTAAGGGAAAAAAAAAAAAACCTTAGTGTTGTTCAAGTAACGAAGTAACATTTGTGGGGACTTGATTTCCTAAAACGGGATCATCATAATACCAATTACCATTTTGCACATCGGGTCCCTGCACCACCACATCCCACAGAAACCCTGATCATCCTGGTCCACCACACAGGTCTCCCAATGGAAAGCCTTCCTGCTTCAAATACCCATAAATCACTCCTGCAAAAGAACACACAACCTGCAGGATGCTGGGCATCATTTACCAAAACCTTACAATTTAATGGGTAGACAAGAACCTGCAAGGGTCCCGTATCTCCTCATTTTGAGTTCTATGCTGTGGAACCCCATGTCCCAGTTATTAATTGACTTGTAAGCATTTCCTTTGCATTTATGCCATTTTGGCAGGCGTCTGTATCCAGAACGACTTTTCTCTCATTCATATAACTGAGCAGCTATCTAAATATGTGGATAAGGGCCCTTGCTCAGGGGCCCAGGTGTAGAAGTTCTATAGCTATAGCATAGGACAGAATTGGGGCGTCCTCGATGGTGTCAACATGTCCTGTGTTTATTGTTATGTGCACATCGTTCGGCATACCCGGTTGTGCGGACACATACAATACATCGTTCTGTGCTCGTCTCACACCGTTGTGTGTTTGCACTTTATGTCTTCTTTATAGCAGTACTGCACTGTTATGTGTTACACCAAGGTCCCAGAGAGAAAAAAAGACATTTCGTTGTCATGAACACAAGCTATAAAAAGGAACGTGGGAATACAATCCCACATGCATTGGCTTTCTAGCTGAGCACAAGCATGCGGTGCAAGAAAACTCCATTTTACTGAGAATAAACTCGGATTTTGCTCGGATTAAAACCCTGGACCTTCATCCAGACGCTGTAACATGTATGAAGACTGAGAACATTCCAGACACACAAGACATAAAGTGATCAAGCAGATTGCAGCTTCGGTTCAACGTAAATAAACGGCTGCTACTTAGCAGGTTTTAAGAGCTGCATTTAAATCAGCCTCATTAGAGCGGGTACTCAGGCAGCAAAAAAAGACAGGTATTCACAACTAATCCTTTCCTGGAGGAAGAAATGTATAAGCGTCAGAATGTGTGTATGTTAAAATAAAAAGACGGAGAGGAAAAAAAAAAAGAAGATACGAAACAGAGTTTGGTCTTAATTGCAACACGTAAACATATTGTGTATGTGGTTTTGGGGGGATTGTAGCTGGTGGCATTGCTGCACATCTCTTCAAAAGATAAAAAAAACAAATAAAAACCAATGACATGATGTTAGGAAAAGGTCTTGGGTGTGTGTATTGCCAATGCAGATGTTGAGCATCCGGGTTTATGCATCATCTTTAAAGGGAAAAATATTCATAGCCATGGGCATTCGTGTCGCAGTGTCGCGTGTATGTGTATTTTGATGGAAGTGATATTTCTCCGATGTGAAGACAGTGTATGCTGAGAGCCAGAGGACAAATGTCCCAGTAGTGCACTCAAACACAACAGACCTCACAGCAAAACGCAAACCTCGCCGCGACATGTCACGTTCTATACATCAATCTGAACGGCTCAGTGAGGGATTTATGAAGGGTTTATGATGGGTTTCAATGGTAATGTATTGTTATATTTATATATATATATATATATATATATATATATATATATATATATATATATATATATATATATATATATATATATATACATACATAAACATTACCATTGACACCCATACATACACTATATTGCCAAAAGTATTGGGTCATAAGTATGGTATGTGATTTTTGAGTATTGCATTCCACATTTAGTCCCAATTGTCTCTGTTCCACTAGATTTTGGAGTGTGCTTATGGATATTTGTGTTCATCAGCCACATGGGTATTACAAAAGGCAGGTACTGATGAAGGTAAGGAGGCCTGGGGTGCAGTCAGCGTTCCAATTCATCCCAAAGGTGTTCAGCATGGATGAGATCAGAGCTCTATAGCAGGCCACTCAAGATCTTCCTCTCCAAATCATGTAAACCAGATCTTTAACTTTGTGCACAGGGGCATTGCCATGCTGGAACAGGTTTGGGTTTGGGTCTGTCCATCCATCCATCCATCCATCCATCTATCCATCCATCCATCCATCCATCCAGCCATCCAGCCATCCAATATACAGTCATCTGTGTGTAAGTTTGTCCAACCATCCATATGTTTGTCCATTCATCTGTATGTTTATCCATCCACCCATTCATCAATCTGTTCATCCATCCATCCATCCATCCATCCATCCATCCATCCATCCATTGAACTGTATGTTTGTTCATCTATCAGTCCATCCACCCATCCATCCATCTGAGTGTCCATTTACCTCTATGTTTATCTGCTGATTCACCCATCCATCCATCCATCCATCCAAATAACCATCTGCCTCTCGATCCATCATTCCACCAAGCCATCTGGTCACTCATTTGTCCAAATAGTTGTTTTTGGATTTGAAACATTGACTATATTGTGCACACACGCACACACACACACACACACACACACACACACACACACACACACACACACACACACACACACACACACACACACACACACACACACACCTTTCTCTCTCTCTCTCTCTCTCTCTCTCTCTCTCTCTCTCTCTCTCTCTCTCTTTTGCTCTCTCCTCTATCTCTCCATCTATCCTATCTATAGTGTAGCTAATGGTTAATTACACTGTGGATAAAATGTCCCGGTGCTGCAGAAATCAAGCTCAGCTGCAGGAAATCTGCTGGTAAATAACCCCTGAACCCCTCCTCTCCGATTCTCTGATATCATGCCATCACTTAATGCTTCCAAGAATCCTATAACACGACTCACAAAAAAAATCTCTCATTGCATGCATGCACTTTTGGCCAAAAAAGGCAAAGATGCACTTGGGTTCTGCTTTGTGAGAAGGCATTTTGGTGGACCAGGACTTACATAAGCCAAAAATGTGCAAAATGTTTGTGTCCCATGCCTATTACCGATAAACAGCTTCGGCTTTTCAGATGGACCGCTGAAGGCGATCTCTCCCCTTTCCACTTTGAGCCAAGGTGACCTCTGTGGCAATAAATAAAAAAAAATAATAATAATTTGACATAAAATAGAAATACAGCCTGGGGTGGACCGTGGCCGTCACAGTCTCGCGGTCCTGCGGTACGGAAAAACGATCGAGTCGAATCGAGCTCGAGCGGAGAAAAAGAAAAACATTCAGCATGGGTCGCTAAGCCTTTCGAAGCGTATGTGTGTGTGTGTGTCATGGAAGATCACCGCAGGGGTGCTGGTGTGTGTGTGTGTGTGTGTGTGTGTGTGTGTGTGTGTGTGTGTGTGTGTGTGTGTGTGTGTGAGTCTGTGTTTTGTAAGCATCCCTGCATGTACGTTAAAGTAATCGTGTGTGTTACTGTAATTACGAGGAGAAAGGGTGTATTATGAGCGAAAAAGTATCTCCGAAAACTTATCTTGACAACATAATTGATAACAGCAGGAGGCTTAATAAATTCCACATACCTACTGAGACTAGTCTACTGGGTACCAATGCATTACATTTTAATTTAATTACAGCACAGTCATATTGTAGCTTATATCTAAACCATCTCCGAGTGTGGTTTTGTAATCTTGCTCAATGGAGCCTTAGCATAGAAAATTATGTTTCCTGCTTAATGTCTACAACATTAAAAGCAATTTAACGCATACAAAAGCGCCGTGTAATTTACACGCTGCAACAGTGCAACTCGAGTTGGCAGGAAATATTCTCTCCAACCTTCTCGGACTATAACTAAAAATGTGAACCCCCCCATCCCACATTTAGTCTCCATTGTTGCTGTGATGGTAACTGCCACTCTTCTGGGAAGATGCTCCACCAGATGTTAAATGATCTGTATTTATTCCAGAACAAGGGATATCAGGTACTGATGCGTCCAGTCTCAAATTAAGCACCAAAATCCGCTAAGGTGCTCACATCCGACAATTAAAACCGTCCGTGTGGAAACATAGCAGTTTCTGTTTGATATCCTGGAAATTTACGGAATTTAAAACGGCCATGTTGATTAGAGTATTAAAAACTTGAAAAGCATCACGAGTTAACTCATGACAGATATATTTCTCCTTCTTCTTTTGGCTGCTTACGTTAGCACATCGGATCATCCGTCTCGACGTCACCCTGTCCTCTCCATACCTCTATTAAACATCCATACACCTCCTCCTTGACCTTCCTCTTTTTCTCCTGCCTGCCGGCTCATCCTCAGCATTCTCCTAATGATGTATTCCATGTCCCTTCACATCACAGAATCGTCTGAATCGTGCTTCTTTCACCTTGTCTCCAAAACATTCAACCTGCACTTATATACTCATTTGTAATCCTGTCCATCCTCATACCTCACAATAAAAATCACAGCATCCTCAACTCATGCTCCACCTTCTCAAATCATGCTCCGCCTCCTCAACTCATGCTCCGCCTCCTGTCTTTTTATAAATGCTACTGTCTCTAGATCCCCTTTCTATCACATAAATTGAGATATATCAATATAAATCTCAATATAAATCTCTCTATCTATCTATCTATCTATCTATCTATCTATCTATCTATCTATCTATATATATATATATATATATATATATATATATATATGTATGTATGTATACACACATACACGAGTGTGAGGCACCTCATTAAGCACGTCAAAGCCGTTTTGTAAACGAGGGAAATAAAAAGCTATTTTCTGTAAGATGTTGACACGAAGTGATTAAACACACTCATACACGCACCAGATAAAGACTTTCCCTTGATGACTCTTTTTTCAAAGCACAGGCTTTTATTCAAAGTCGTCCATCGGTGAACACGACTGATCACCTGGCTGTTCCAGAAGAGAAGCAGCGCTTCAAAGCTCTTTAAACTATAAGAAGAATATGATGCAAATTAGACTAATGGTGACATTCAGTATGAGGGGAAAAAAAAGGAGGTCTTTGTTGTTTTTTTTTGTGTCTCTTAAAGGACCTTGGCATGATCAGGTGAGTCAGGCACTTTTAGCATTTTTTTTGTTGGTATTTAACGACCGTTTCAAACTTACAGGGTATTAAGCCCACCGGGGACACGAGAGCCAACCGAACAGATACCAGCGTAGGGCAAATGTTTGTCAGTAGGGCGAAAGTTTGACAGGAATTTCCTTCAGGTGACTCTTTGTAAAGGGTGAAGAGTGTGTGTGAATGGCTATTCCTTATTACTAGTATAAACTTTCTCATACAACTTTTTTTTTTCACAGCAATGCCATAGAAGAACCAGAAGAACAGTTTTTAGTGCCATAACAAACCTTTTCCAGGGCTACAAAAACGTTCCCAATCTATGCAGTCCACTAAAGTGAATATATGATCAGATTTTTTTTTTTTTTTTTCTTTAATCTAAAGCAAATTTCTTTCACTAACAAGAACCTTCAATGGATGTCTCCAAAAAAAAAAAAAAACACTTTAACAAACCTTGAAGAACCTTCAGTGTTGATGGTTCTCACATGGATTTTTTAAATATTTGTAAAAGGCATGTGAGACTTTTGAACTCACTTCAATCCACTTTTTTTAGTTTCATGCTTCGAACAGAAGCGATGCAATGTCCTTGACTTGTGTTTTCGACAAAGCCAAATCGCTCATGTCCCTTTTCCTTCAACAAGCCTTTATGGATGTTTTTGGATGTCACTATACTTCTACATAAATAGTCTACTCAGGCAACCCAAACACTAACCAAATATCCCTGAGCCTCAGGTGAAATTATATAAACAGACATTGGACTTGTCTATAATAAAAATAATCGTCAAATAGACCGAATCTTCTAGAGGGTGTCACAATATAGTTCGTTTTTTTATTTTTTTTTGTTTGTTTGTTTGTATGTTTTTTTTATTTATTCAATTACATTTTTTTTTGTGTGTTTTATTTATTTTTATTTTTTGCTGTTTCAAATTGCCATTTCATTTTTGCTTGTAAGTTTTTTTTTTTTTTCCCGTAATTATTTATTTATTAATTTATATATTTATTTATTTATTTATTTATTTCAGAACATTCATATAGCACAACAAAAACAGTCAGCAAAACAATGCCCTAGTAAAAAAGAACAAGAGAGGGGAAAAAGAAAAGGGGAAAAAAATAACAAAATAAATGTAATCCATTCATTATAAGAAAACATAAACTAAAAAAAAAAGGATAGCTTTTGTATACGACGTTACTATAAAACAATAAAAGCAAAAAGCTGCGATTCGGAACTGCAGCTGTACTTATTTACTCACTTACTTCCTGCTGTAATATAAAACTAATTCAGCTCAATTGATTGCGGATTTAAGACTGACGAACCACAATTAAGATCTATGTTAGAACGTTCTCATACTTCTAACCCCATGCCTTTGTTTATTCCGCTCGTCTCAGGGTCACTGTGATCACAAAATACACTGTTATTCCTCAGCACAGTCCATGTAACACGCCGGCGAGGAAGCAACCGCTGGGTATAGAGATATACGGTTTCCTTCTACGTTCACTTCAGTTCATACCGTGACCTTATGACATTTCTTGCTATAACTTACCAACACTTGTAGAAGGACTGGATATAAATAACTCACAGCTCTTAGCGAGAAATCCATGGCGGAAAATGTCCTTCAGCGTGAAAGAGTCATTATTAAAAAAAACACACACAAAAAAAAAAATGCAAAAAAATGATTACATAAATAAATAACCAAGTGGAACTAAAATAACAGTGAATTGTGAGCAGAAACACCACGAGATTCCTTTCAGAAGTACAAAACTGTCAAAATACATCAGGAAAAAAAATTTTTTGGCCGCACAGCAGTGGAGCATTGTGGGTCACGAGGCCCTGCACTGACATCTTTCATTCTCGGTTTATTATTACTGTGCTGATTAATAACAGCAATCGCAGCTTCCCCTGATAATACCAGAGGGCTGTGCTGCTTCCGTAGTCTCTAATACAAATAAAAAAACAAATGCAAAACACCCATAGCATCGAGCAGACATATTTAAAGGCCAATTATAGCTCTAGAGCAAAGGAGCTTTATACTGATTATATTCAATACTTCAGCCGACTGAGTGAATTATATTATCGCTAACTAATCAGAGAGTCAGGGAGTTGCTGCAGGATTTAATAGTTTGCTCTTATAAGAAAATAATCAACAAACAGCATTAGATGAGGACCGCGTCACGAAATGTGTCCGTAAATAAATTATGATCTCGAGGGATTTTTCCTGCAATGCTGTAATACTGAGCAGTTATATAGAATGGAAACAAAACGATCCCGTGAGCCTCGGTTCTGCAGGGAGAAACTCGTTGTTGATGATGGGAGGTTTGAGAAAGTTGGGTATTCCGTGCTATGGTCACTCAGTCACTCTTTACAGCCGTGGTGAGCTGAAAAGCAGGTCGGAATATGGTGCTACAGTGAGCACAGGCTCAAAACAAGACTGGATAGACGTCACCTGGTCTTGATTACACAAACATCAACTAAAGCGCATAATCTGTATACGCATTGTGGGAAGTGATGCTTCGGATTGCTTCAGTGGGACTTGGAAGGTCTTCTTCTTTTTCTTACAGCGGCTACCGTTAGGGGTCGCCACAGTGGATCATCCGTCTCTATCTCAGCCCTTTGCCTCTTTCTAACCAACCATGTGCATGTCTTCCCTCACCACATCCATAAACCTCCTCCTTGGCCTTCCTCGTTTCCTCTATCATCAGCATTCTTTTACCTATATACCTCATGTCTCTCCTCATGACCACATGATCAAACCATCTCACCTTGTTTCCAAAAACGTCCGACCTGCATTTACGGAATTTTGGCAGACGCCCCTTACAGTTGAGGTGCCGTGCTCAAGGGCCCAGCAGTGGCAGCTTAGTGGTTGTGAGATTTGAACTAACAACCTTCTGATGTTACCCACTGAGCTACCACTTCCCTATCTGAACGGTACCTATAATAAACTTAGTTTTTACCACTTCTGATTATAAGTTCAAATACCAGCTGCCACTGTTGGGCAATTGAGAAAAGCCCTTAACCCCTGGATAAAGGCATCTGCCAAATGCCAATAAAATTCCATATTGCGATATAATTTGTTGATTGGACGATTGCAGGAACGACCACATGTACCTATTAAAGTGAGTGTATTTGCCCCCTACAAAATCCCCCTTCATACGGACCCCTCTATGTCTCCCGTATTATTTATCGAGCTTAAATATCAAGACATGTTACATCAACTTCGATGTCAAGATCCACATTTCGCCCATGTGTGCAGAGTCCACTTTAGCGGTGAAGTTCTGCAAACAGGTTAAAGCCACAGCTGTTTCCACAATCTCCCCGTCTCATCCAAGCGCTGCTCTCGCACACTTAATTAATTACTAAAGCCCAGGCAGCTTTGTCAGTCTGCCTCAATCTGGACGAGGCGAAAATAAAAGAGCGTTTACGAGGCTTTTTCAGTCAAATAAACACAATAAACACTCTGATGGATCTATTAGTCGTGCGAGGAGCCGCGGTGCCAAATGGCACACGGGATCTAACCGCATACACTAAACATACTCATTACTCGCATATACGATTTCTCAGGGTGGATCACGTTGTACACGGTTACACAATCAATGTGGAAAACACACGCAGAGTTCAAGGGCAACCATTATTGTCCTCGTGTTGATTCATTTTCTACAACAGCACCTCTGGCTGTAATTCGGAATGAATTTTAACAACGTAATAACAAGCTTATATTAATGTGCTCAATCAAATTCATTGTTTCTTCGTGCTTCGTTCACGATAGCTGGGCTAACACGAATAATAATAACAATAATATAAATAATAAATAATACTAACTTTTGTATGGTGTAGTTTTTGGTAAGGAGATTTTGATTCTATATTAATTGCATATTCCATATACACTATTGGGACACCTGACTTTCCCAGCCATATGTGGTCCTTTCCCTTAAATATTAGCACAAATTTTCCCTATACTAGGAGACCCAAACTTGTTCCAGCATGACAATGCCACTGTGCACCATGAAGATATCATTACTGTAGAATGGAGTGGAAGAGCTCCTGCTCTAACCACTACTGAACACCTTCGAGATAAATGTGAACAATGAGTGCATCTCATGCCTCCTTATCTCACCTACATCACTTCCTGAATTTACTGTCATTTTGTCTGACAGATTATGACAACAAAAGGGGATTAAATAGGATGTTCAAAAAGTTGAATCTCATGGCCATCAATCTCATGGTGAGGTGTCTAGATGTTTTGTCTATATTGGCTATATCATGCACGTTATTATTTTTAGAAGGTCTTGCACTTGGTTAACGCAACTGCAAATGGACATTCGACTTACGAATTTTTACAAAATGGACTTCAGCTGATGATTTTAGGACAATAGGACAAAATTGTACAAATATTTTACGTTTACGTAGGCTCCACGCGACCGCTGCTACTCACATATAATCTGTAAAGTGTATACGGTACTGTAAATTTTTTTGGTATGTACTGTAGTTTTTACCTTATTAACACTACTGCATACTGCTCACCGTGCTTTAAGACTCCTGGGAAGGCTAGGCCATGTCTCAGCTCACAATATTTCCAAGTTACAATGGGATCATCGGAACACATATCCGTCGTAACTCAGGCACTAGCTGTAGAATGTCTTGCTTTTCTTTTGCAAGAAACTGCAATTACAGATGCTTGTGGTATCATGAGAAATAAAACCAACCATGATCACTTCAATATCAAGGACTAGTTCAGTAAAGATGCCACTCCCGGGCCCCTGAGCAAGGCCCTTAACCCCAAAGCTGCTCGTTTGCATTAATGAGATAAAAAAAACTAGTTGCTCCGGATGCCAAATTGCGTAAATGTAAATAGCTTTGCTTTAGTTGTTCCTAACTCATGAAAAAAAAACCCCAGACAACTGCGGTTAACATTGTGTGATGTTGGTTTACACAACAGAAGCGAAGAGAAAAACTGAAAGGTGTCAAGTGAATTCACCTTCAAAGAAATGCCCCCTGCACCATGGTATTAACACACCAAAATGGCTTCTTGGGGAGAAGGCAGCCGTTCTATTATTCTTTACAATGCAGCCGGATTTTGTCGAGCGCATGGAGGGGGGAGAGACATTTCAGTCCGAGAGAGAGAGAGAGAGAGAGAGAGAGAGAGAGAGAGAGAGAGAGAGAGAGAGAAAGATAGAGAGAACAGAGGTCAGACAAGAACATCAGCTCCTCCTTTCTGCCTCTGTTTCCAGACTCTTGCTGCTTTATAACAGGAAGGTCTGAACCTGAACCTGAAAGTTCTCACAGCAGGTCCATACTGTCTATATTACACAGTAGATTTGAATACACAAAAGGACAGAGAAAAAAGAGGAGGGGGAGGGATAATAAATGCTTTAGGGTAATCCGAACAGCACGTGGAAGGGCGTTTCACACGGCACGTTCATCCTGCTTAACAGACCATATGGACACAGCCTGTTAAATGAACAGGAATGGGATGTTAAGCACATTGGTGTAGGCAGGGAAAGTGAGACTACGTTGGTCATAATGAGGTGATAATTACTGTTGTTTGGTGCGCTGTGTCACATTCACGGCTGAGCGCTAGTCGAGTCTGAAGCTACGTATAACGGCACACTCATCACGCCGGCGCAAATGGGCTTTCTTTCGTCTGTCCAGGTCCCGCCGCTGCTGCCAAGGTCTCTGGGTAGACGTTAGAAGTTAATATACATGAAAGACAGATCAAGTCTGAACACCACAAAACACCTGTTGGACTGTGAGTATAAAACTGTCTAGCAGGGAGGGAAAGTCAGGCAGAGTGTAAAATCTCGTGACCCGGAACCAAGCGATTAGTAGCGCAGACCCCACATGGCTTTGCTCGTTTCCCACGTGCACGGTGTCGTGATGTTTTACTTTACACCCGTTGCTGAATTTCACAACTTGGAATGACTGGACGAGTTATCTCTCAGCAGCTAGATGAAAAGATTTTTTTCCAAATATACTGTGTCACGTATGCGTGAATGTACAAAAGTCCTAACAGGCCATGCATCCATTTAGTTTTCTCGTTATCACGAGGTTTTTTCTCGACGTAAAAACCTGTTTTCTTACAAATATTGTATCACGAGAAAAGCTTACACCTTGCAAATGTTTCTGGTGTATATCGTGAAGAACGCGTTACTAAGTTTAAAGTTCTTAACATTGACTTTCTTTCTAGTTTGTGTGAGTCCCTGATCAAAGTAAAAGCGAATGCAATCATCCATGATGCTTAGATGATGCTGCATTGTAAAACACGCTCTTCTGTAGAAGATTGTTGATATCAATTAGAGTCCAAATCCATTTATTTTAAAATAAAGCCTTTTAGTTTTATGGTAACTTTATACTTAAAAAGTAAAAAAAAAAAAAAATTACAACAAACATCAAAATCTTCAGAATCAGGATTTTTGGAGGACTGCTACATTTGGTGCAAGACAGTATTACTTTATATCTTTATCTTTTTCACATTATTACATGTGTAGAAAGTGGAACGGCTTTAGAAGGCGGAGATCGTCTTTTACGTTCGAAAGGTGTCTGGAAAAAACACCCTGAATTCCCTACGATTCTAACAGCAGGAAAGGTTAAATATAGATAGAAGGACCCAAGCCCACAGTACACATGACCCAAGCCCATGTGTGAGCGACCCAACATACCCTCCAAAGCCCTGGGAACGAGAAGCCTTTCTTTAAATTCCAATTAAACGTTTTTTACACAGGGAAGACACCAGGGAAAGAAAAATCGTTTTTGAAAACCGTCCTGACTGAAGTATATTTCACCCCTCTTTTTTTTATATTCTCGGATTCTTTCGTTCAGGAGGTTAACACCGGGCCGCTTTGCGCCATGTGTCACTTCGTCGCCGACTTAAATGGGTTTCATGTATAATGTAAGAGCTCACGTTCTTTCAATAAAAGCGAAACGGAAAATGAAAAAGAGAAACAAAGTAACCTTCGAGCTAAGGAATAATTTCCACTTAAGGAGGAAAAGGAGAATGACGGCACCAGAAAACCTTTATTTATATTTTTTCTTTTACGGCGTACTTTTATATTAAATAGCTGACAGAGATAAAAGTGCAACAACACACGTTCCGGACCCGTAGTTTACACCTGTGGCGACTGATTTATGGCGATCTCGGGGGCAGTTTCTTATTTCCTGTCACATGACCGCTATTAGGACGTACTGTTCGCTTGTTCGTAAAGCGGCAGCCGATAAACTGACACTTGACGAAAGACAAGGGATAATAAAACGCAATTCTTTAGATAAGATGCGTCGATCTGTAATCCGCTTCAAAGACTGTTTAATTCTGGTCTCTCTGTGAAAACCAGGCTGGTCTTGCATCAGACGATATTCATTTAATTCGCTTTTTGATGGGCTTCAAACGTGCCAGTCTCCATCTGCCATCCGAGATTGTACAACCCATGACTGATGGTACGGGAAAAAAAAAAAAAGAAAAGAAAAAAAAAGAAGATGCATTTGAAGTAATTGGATAAGTCTTCTTGTCTAAGCAAGGCCTGGTGTGAATGGTGGTGTGAGGGGGGAACTTGGAAGAACTTTGGAAGAAGCTTGTGACCTGTTTTAGGTCATACATGAAAGTTTTTTGTCTCGCAAATGATTTCAAATGTTTGCGACAGCACGTTAGAAGCATGTCTCGCTCTTTTTTTTCTCTTTCTTTCTTTCTCTCTTTTTTTTTTTTTTTTAACACCCTGGCCATGGCTGTTTGAAGATTGGGGATGGGGGCTCAGATTGAAGCTAGGATGAAACAAAGCATCAAAGAACAAGTAGGCAGAGAATGAGAGAGAAAGAGAGAGAAAGAGAAAGAGAGAGATGGGTTTTCGCCATGCACTCGCTCACAAAGGAGCAATCTCGATTTGCATGGCAAAAAAAAAAAAAAAAAAAAAAAAAAAGGATGATCACTTCCAGATGGGTTTGTGACAGCTTCCGAGACTTTGATCTACTGGCATCATTTTTAGCCCACACGCCGATTCCTGTAGGAGTGCGAGTGGTCACGGCCCACACGAACACTCACTATCTCCGTACAGACTTCCCTGCTTAATGCCGCCATAATATAGCCCATCGCCTATAGCTAACGCTAGTTTTTCACCGCTTCGTGTGGGAGGCTGATTGTACCATATACCACCACACATTAACCTTGCTATGACTAAGAGCAATTTCACACCTTCTGGAACCCAGATTCACTCTACTCTTCTCAAACACACACCTGTTCATTACCCAGATGATATGGCTAGCCTGCTTCTAATTCATTGTAAGGCGATCCTGGAGGGCTCCCATAACTCTTTCAATGTCCCAGAACTCTGGTTTAACGCAAAGCAAACTTTCAGTAGGCGTCTTATAACAGAGCCTAGGGAGGTTAAACTTTAAAAAACCTTCCATTACATTTCATTTCATCATAGCTGACCACTCCAAACGAACGGATCTCACCACACATCAGAGAACAGCTGTATACAAGCTACAAATTCCATTTCCAGCTTGAGGCCACATTTCCAATAATTAAAGTAAATCAGATTGTGTAATAAATGTGCAAAATGATCAAATATGTTGATATGATATGGACCAGTTAATAGTGTTCAGGAACAGAGCAAAAAAAATGGATATGAAAAGGAAACCGTTTTAAAGTGAAAAGGTTTGGAGACCGAGTGTGTGAAGAAAGAAAGAAAGAAAGAAAGAAAGAAAGAAAGAAAGAAAGAAAGAAAGAAAGAAAGAAAGAAAGAAAGAAAGAAAGAAAGAAAGAAAGAAAGAAAGAAAGAAAGAAAGAAAGAAAAGCTTTTACTTGTCATATATATATATATATATATATATATATATATATATATATATATATATATATATATATATATATATATATATATTATGATTCTTTCTTCACATATCACTTGTTAAGAAGCTGGGTTCAGCCATGATACAGAGCCCCTGGAGCAGAGAGGGATAAGGGCCTTGCTCAGGGGCCCAATAGTGGCCAACATTTAACTCTTGATTTACACAGTTACAGTGTACAGTTGATTATAGCATTGGCTTCATCTAGAAATATTTTTCTTTGTAGACTAATAAAATAAAATTCTGGGTCATTCAGGTAGATTTCTAGCCCGACTGCACCTGGTATTCCGGCTAGACAACACGATTCTCTGCATACTCTAATACATACTGCATGTATTCTTTCATATGCAAATCCCCACATAAATTAAAATCAAACACTTTGTTGTGTCTAAATTGGAGCAAATTAAAATGCATGGTACTAAAGTCGACAAAACCTTTAAAGTTTTCATAAGATTCAGGGACTGTACCGCTTCTATCCCAACCCCAATCTCCACCCCCCTCCCCCAACCTACCCCTGTGGTCATAACAAACTTCTGATATTTAGTCTAGGCTGTCCATCAAACAAAACAAACACAAGCAGATATAAAAGCTTATAGTTGGTTAAAAAAAAATGGTGATGAAATCTAACTCGTGAAGATGCAGTCGAGCTGCAGTGTCTCAGTAATGCAGATCAAGATAAAGGCTAGATCGGTTATCTACAGGTGACTCTGTATAAACAGTCCCTTAACACCAATTCTATCACATCTGCGTTGGCTATAAGAAACAACCTCGGAACATAACTGGGACACTCTTGGGACGCTCTTGGGACACATTTTTTTATCCCCGTTTTTCATTTTCCACCTCCTCTAATGACTGTGCCAGTGGTGTTCTGGGGGAATGACTGGTTCTCCACCATTGATCCGAGTCCATATTTCTTTTAGAATGGCTGCTTTTTACATGCAAATCGATTACTGGAGGATTAAACCGACATGCTATGCGTAGAAATCTCGTTTGTTATATTGGTAAAAACTACAGAATTTAAAGCATAGAGCATTATAATAAATCAAACAGAGGAAGCAATAACAAACATTGGCTGTCAGGTCGAATGGAGAAACAAAGATTGAGTGACCAGGATTGACTGTGGGTCTTATTAATGGTGTAATCAGGAACGGTTTGTTTTCAACGTCCTGAAGGGAATTCATCAGTAATAGCATTATTTTTACTGTTCTCTGGGAAATGTTTCTGTCCTGGGTGCAATCAGGAATAGGTTTTATATTGTCCAGTGGTGGACAGTAACAATGTAAATGTAATCCGTTACTGTACTTAAGTAGCTTTTTCACGTATCTGTACTTTAGTGAAGTATTTTTATTTGGAGAGACTTTTACTTTACTACATTTCAAAGTCAATTTTTCCTCAAATACATTTTGAGAAATCAGTCGTTTCTTTTTATTTATGACCATAAAAACGTAACTGGTCAAACACAAAGCGAGTCACCAATCAGAGTCGAGCTCTGTTTTAAACTCGTACTGATTGGCGCTTTTTGTATCTAATTATCACCAACATGCAGTTCAGCATCAGTTCAACATCAAGCAGAAGATTTAGAGAGAAATAAATGATGGAAGAAACTCCAGACTCGAATTTCGATTTTTTTAAGTAGTTGAAAAGAAGGTTTGGGCTCATGATCATTGTAATAGATATTAATGTTTGATATGATGTTTGACTCATTAATATCATTCCGTTAATAAATTGTTGTGCTGAAAGTAACATTCAAATCTTTTCACATAAACTGAGTTGATTAAGCAGAGTCTTGAGACTGAAACGATAATATAAACATTATATCCGTAATAAATAACAGTACCTTGAATACTTAAGTACAATTGAAGGCCAATACTTTTGTACTTCTACTTAAGTGAACGTTTAAAGGGACACTTTTATTTTTACTGGAGTCACATTTTTACAGAGTGAATCTCTATTGTAACTTTACTACATGGTTCGTATACTTCGTCCACCACTGATATTGTGTACGTGTAGGAACCCTTGGAGAAAAATCTCAAATTTCTTCACAGGTGAAAGTATAGAAGTAAGTGAGTTCTTTTTAAATATGTTTATCATCGCATTCGTTTCAGGGCAACACTTCAGTGTCGCGGTACCTCCTCATACCTGCAGGGTTACTGAGAATCTGTACGCTTTTTTAAGATTAGAGGTATTTCCGAGGTACTCCTACCTTCCAAAAACATTCCAGGTGGAACACTTATTACTAAATAGAAGGTCATGAGTTCACATCCAAGCACCACCAAGCTGCCATGGTTAAATCCTGAACAAAACTCTTAACCCTCAGCTGATCCTGCTTCAGTTGTAGATCAAATGAGTTCAAACCAATAGACTGGCTTCTTCTACACTGTGTCTTTAAAAGTCAATGATGAGTTTTTTTGTTTTTTTTTTATTCTGCATTAAAACATTGTAAAACATTTATGTCCAAGATCCTGAAGTTTTCTCCACCTCTAGTACATAATCCCACCTCTTTGGTACACGTCTATTAAATCTTGGTAGACTTGTTCCAAAGAATTGCTCATAAACATTAAAGTTCCACTCGAACACGCCACTAACACAACTTGTCTTTTACATTTGTATGATGACAATATCACTATGCAGAGGAATGGATCATGAATAAATGGACATTCGGTAGCTTCCCTTTTGAGTCTACTCAAGGTTAATTCCTCATGCCATCTCAGGGAGTTTGTCCTTCACCACAGTTGCAAATGACTCACTCATTAGGGACAAACAGAATCACAAGAAACATATAGATGCTTTTATAACTGATGAATCTGTGTGAAGCTGATTTGAGACAATGTCCAGTGTTAAAAGCGATATATAAATAAAAATGTATTGAATTGCTGAGTGCATCAGGGTTCCTGAGGAGACAGGGGAAGAGCGCATCGGTTGAATCTACGTCGGTTTGTTGTTTTACTTTTTAGTTTAACGACTTAAAAATATGTGTTTAACGTGTTTACAATTTCGTGAACGGTTACGACAAATAAAACTCGGTGGGGCTGAGTGTAAAGGAAGGACTGGGAGTGGTAGATTTGTGTTTGAGGCAATAGACTTTGGATCAGAGTTTAAATCCCAGCCTCACCAAGCTGCCACACTTGGGCCCCTGAGCAAGGCCCTTAACCCCTCATCTGTTCAGTTGTGTGAAATAAGTATGAATGTAAATTGAAATCCATTTTGAGTGAGGTACCTCTAAAAACATCCCCGGTCAGGGAACCAACCCCAGCCATTAGGGTTGCACAAGCCTTAGTGCTGGTCCCAAGCCCAGATAAATGGGGAGGGTTGCTTTAGAAAGGGCATCCCGCGAAAAAAAAACGTGCCAAATCAAACATGTGGATGATGGAAAAAGAAAGAAAAAAAGAAAGAAAGAAAGAAAGAAAGAAAGAAAGAAAGAAAGAAAGAAAGAAAGAAAGAAAGAAAGAAAGAAAGAAAGAAAGAAAGAAAGAATTAAGTTTAGCAATGAGTATTAGATCAACATTACGCAAGCTTTTTCCAGCTAACTAAAACACGACAGAAGAGAGAACTCTCAAGACTCTCAAGTTAAAAGGAGAAGAATGAAGTCCCCGGTGAGACCCTGCTGCATTTTCAATTTTAGAACATCAAACTCTGTAGAAACGCGACGCAACAGCCCTATCGATAGTTATCTGTTTAGCCCTCCACAGGCAGCAAATCACTGTAGGAACAGATTCATTTGCGAGTTCGAGGGGCTTGTGTATAATTTATCACAGAGACACTTCTCAGCTGGGCCACGTTGTCGATTTTTGCGAGTGCGAGAACTACCGATGGTAGCCTACAACTTTTCAAGCGGCTCAGCTCCGGAAAACAAATGCGTGTTTCAATATGGCAGCAGGTCTCCATTCTGGATAGAGATTTCTCTTTGTTTTCTCCACCACCATCTCCCCCACCCGCTCCCACCTCCCCTGCCTTTCAGCCTGGGAAAATGAGCCTCGTGCACCGGCTGCTGTGTCGTGGAGCGAGTGCAGTAAATAATGCATGCGATCATTTATTTATCTTAGCGAAGATGCGCACCCAGGGACATGAAAGACAGAGAGAGGAGTGTGGGAAGAAAAAGAAGGAAGAGAGGGAAACAAAAACAACAGCAGCAGCAGCAGCAGCGCTGTCTGGACGTGTTCGCATGAAAGACGGCGTAGGGAGGAACCTTCGTGATGCTCGCACACATCACGGCTCCGTCGGAGGTCATTTGTTTTGCTTTGTAGTGCGACCCCGGCTTTCCAAAAACCGGCAACACACACACATTAATTGTTAGTAAACGTCTGGAGGATAATTTGCACCCGAGCTCATGAGTCTAAAGCTGGAAAGGAGACTAACCTCTATCCAACACTCAGTTTAAAGTCATGGCCCTGTGTGTATTAAGGATCTCAGAGACGCAGAGGCTCTCGGGAAGACGAGGCTCGGCATTTGTGCAATCAAATGATTTAGATGAAAGGCAAATACTGATCTTTGATCAGCTATATCACGGATGTTCGGGACATGCAGTACAGTCACGGGGCTTAACCTTTTGTCCTTTCTCTGGGAACAGAATGACATGGCCTTGTTCTCATCTGAATAGGAATCAAAACATTGCACCAAGGAAGTACATTAAATATCAAAGCAAAGGCTGGTCCGTGTGGTCGGATCCAACAGACGAGCTCCTATAGCTCAAACTGCTGAAGAAGTTCATGCTGTTAATGCTCGATTGGTCACGACTGTTCAGCAAAAAAGGGGGATCAACACAATTTCAGGCAGATGGTCAGTATGTTTTGCCTGACGAGACGCTCAGCCGAATGGTGTAAACGTTTCAAAGATGGCCGTCAGTGACGATCTCGTGGCGGTCGTCGGATCTTTCTAGGCGTTAGTTAAATGCTGGGATACAAATGTAACAGGAAAGTGTCCAAAAACAAATGCAGTTTTTACTCTTTGAAATTGGTTCCTTTATTTAAAAACTCAAAAGTCCTGGTTTGACTTGAACGCCCTCTCATATAAGCAGGCAAAATCAATGTGAAAATACCTGAAGATAACCAATGCAGCTGTTGCATTTAAATGGTAAAAATGTGCAAACAAATATATAGCTGCAGAAACATGAGCCGAGCCAAATAAAATGCTCTACGATGCTCCTGATAGCTGCTATAATGGGTGAATTTCCAATGACACACACCAGGAGAACAAAGCTTAAGGACAACATGCTGGTTCTATTTAGAACTGATTTTTCCCCCCTTCCATTTCAAGCAGAAATGCTCCAAGTGGAACTGTGTTAAATTATACATAAAACACATCATATTGCACCTGTAAACAAAGCAACAGTGAAAATTGGATGCAGAAAAAAAAAAAAGAAAAAAAAACATGTGGAGCAAAATATGGGAAAATATCTACTGGTTATATCACAAAGGCTTGGACTAGCCTGTAGTGTGAAGCTATTTTATCCTAATCTAAACTGCAGAGGATGAGATGACATGCTTGCAGAGGTGAGGTCATCACTGGATCCGTGTCCAACACACGTCCTAAATCATACCGAGATACAAAGCTGGTCTCAGGTCTTTTACGTTGCACTCGTTGGCTGAGCAGTTGGAAGTTTGTCTGTTTTCCTGATATAAAAAGATCTTGAAAAGTGGATGTAGCGGATGAAGGCTATGGTAATTCACCAATAGAATTTCAGAAGCTTACAATAACATATTACGTAACAGTTTAACTCTTTATATTGATGCTATTCAATCAGAGATATACAAAGATTAAAAGACAATAGAACAGCAATGGTTTCGATCTATTGACAGAGATCAAAATTCAATAATCCATTAAACAAATAATACAACAATGAGTTTCCTGCCTTTTATTTATTGGCCTTTAATTTGTTAGAATTTGAAAATACATTTACACTTTTCACGTTTTGTTTAAGCTTTTTGACGTTCCAACTAATTATTTTAACCCCCTCTGACATTACATTAGACATTACTAATAAACAAGGGCTTACTTGAGATAGCAAAGAAGTCGAGAGGTTTTAATATTGTTACTATTACAAGCAAAAAAATAATTAATCAGTTATATGTTGTCTATATTTTAGTGCCAGGTCCTGAAAAAATCTAACAAATTTTACGATTGTGAGAATAAAGTGGTAGAAATATAAATTCAAGTAATAATATTTTGAGAAAAATCACAAAATTGTAAGCAACATTTCGCCGTTTTTTGAAAAAAACTCATTGAGAAAATAGCCTCTTTTTGTGCGGTCTGAAGGATATCATAACATCTGCGTTCTATTCGAAGAGATGTTTCTAAAGAGACTATGAGGATGATGATCAAAGCATTCTGACCTTAAGGAGTTTATTTTCGGGTTGCTATGACTTTATTATCGTACGGCTACCACGTTCTCAATATTCTACGACTTTATTCTCGTATTGTTACGACTTTATTGTCGTAAGTTTGACTATTTTTTTTCTTCTCAAATAAAACGTCTTTATTGTTACAACTTTATCGTCGTATTGCAACGACTTTAATCTCGTAATCTTAAACGCCGTTGCGTCGGGAAAAAGTGCATAAAGGTCACAGCATCAAGGTCTTTCAGAAGCTTGAAACAATTCCAAGGTTTTGATTGAAGCCGTTCATGCAAGGTTGAAGACCAGTGAGCCACAATGAAATGTTTGTTGAAACACATGGGTCTGTTTTATTTCGCACGTAGCACAACAGTCTGTGGTTGGTTCGCGGTGTGAGTCAAAAGGCTTCTTTTAGTGAAAAGTTAAACGCCACTTGAACAGACTAAGTGACGAGACCCAGCAGCGTCGCTAGCAGAGCTTTTAAAGACATGGCTTTTTAATAAAACATGAAGAATATAATCGTAGAAAGTTCAGGTCGGTGTGCATCTGGTGTTCATTTCAGAAAAAAAATAAATAATCAGCAGGATTGTCAAGCCTACTATAATATCTCTCTCTATTTAGTCACAAAGAGCTGTTTGTCGCTGAAGGTCCGATCACATTCTGCATTATCCAAAGATTTGCATGAATACAGTACGCAGAATCATGTCAGCGCTGTTAAAGGTTCTCTTTTGACCACCACTTCCAAAGCACGTCCTTCCTTAAAGCCATTTACGAACACAAACTGTTCCTCTAGTTGATGCTCCTATTGAAATTTTTGTGGCTGAAGGTCCAGCCCTAAAAATGACCATTCTTTTAGTGCCATTAAGATACTTTCCACTTGGTCCAAGATCGAGGTCAGTAAGCCCTTCTCAATGTAAACACAGCAATAAACATGGAACTGGACCATTCAGGTTCTGACAAAATGGCTATAAATGAGCAAGGACATGGTCGGAGACAGCGAGATACGAGGTGGTATCAAAAGGATTCAAGACAAGTTTTTTTTAACACATCAAAAGGTGGCAGCACAAGGCTGCACGCACAGTCACAGGGAGCACTTCATAAGTCAGTGTGCTGAAAGACCTCCTTCCGTGTACATCGGGGGCTGTGCAACTGGTTACCACGTCTGCGATTTCATCATGGACAGCAAGGAAGAGTGAATGCACCATGATGACACCACATTCTCGCAGTTAACAACATGATCTCACTTCCCCACCCACCCTGCTCGCTAGATTAGGCTCCTGTGGACTTTCGAAGATGAAGATCCAGCTCAAAGGTCTACGTTTTGACACCATTCGAAAAGAAGACTGGAAGTTTTTCTGCAATGTAGTGCAAGGGGACTATTTTGAAGGTGATAGTGTGTAAACTTAGATAAAGAAAGTATTTTCTTGTAAAAACAGAGCTAGTCTTAAAACATTTGGATACCACCACACATTAGAAAAGCGCTCTATAACCAATAATTGACCTGCATATTTTAAAGATCAGTCGCCAGTGGTGGACAGGGAGCAGGGTGATCTAGGAGGTGCTGACATCGGCCTGTCAAGGAGCTCCTTCTCTTACAAAGACACCTCCAAGCCGTGATCAATGACCCCCTAACATCAAGATATCCTTTGCTGAAAGATGAATGACCCAAACTGGTAATAGTGTCAACACGAAACAGGTCAAACCATCAGACAAAATATCAAGAGGAATCTGATTTCAGAAGGAAGGTCATTCCAATCTAGCTTTAAAACATCAAGAAACATTCTGCTGCATTTACAGGATCACTGTCTTCCCTTGGTACCAGTTCAGGGGCCTTTTTGCTCATATATAGGTGGCATGTGCTTGGCAGTGCCACCACTAATGATCAGGAGGTCAGCAAAAAAAATAAATCACACACTCGAATCCCATTCCATTCGCTGTTCGAGCCTTTTATTGTGTTTTATTAAATTAGGTTTAATGACTTCATTCACAGTTACACCAGATTTATTTCGATGGCTTGGAAATTTTTTCTTCGCAGGATAAGACAACCGCTAATGGAAAACGGAGCCATTCGGAGTTACGACCGGGTCTACGAAAGACTAATGAAGTGAAATTAAATGGGGGGAAATGTTCACTTTTATTGTTCCAGACGATCCGATGTGACGCTATAGAGTGCCCTAAATTTGATGGCCTTCTCTGTTGCCCTCAACCTTGAAAAGCAAACAGAACATTATGTCAGATTTACACTGGATTCACCGTTGTAGTATTCTGGTCTGGCAATCATGTGGCAGCTGGGCAATGAGTGAAAACATGCTCGGGAGCTTTGGGAAAAATCAGATTGAACATGACAATATTATTTAGGTGACACTAGTTTCATTTGTTGTGCATTCTATAATGCTTTTCTGCTAATCGCTATTTTAAAGAGTGTTTATTTACGTCAGATTGGACCAGTCTAGCAGTTCCGTTTCGACCTCTTCCACCAGAAATGCATTCAAACCTTCAAATTTTTTATTCCATCAATATTTTATCCATCACATCCAGATTGTGTTTTCTCTTCTTGCTTTTTTTATTGGCTCCAAATACCAAAAAACACAATAAATTTCTGTAGAACTTTGTCTCAGGTTAGCTTTTGGTTCACTTCCAGTCAATCCATTCTCACTGCTCATCACGATTGTGGTTATACGTCAGCTTGGACGTCCAGCCATTCTGTTCTGCACCAGAAATGCGTTTTGAAACTTTACAGGGTTTCTGCAGGTTTTACCAAGTAAAATTTAAGCCTTTTTAAGATCATTTTGAAACTATTAAGTCTTAAAATGGAAATTTAAGGGAATTTAAGACCTACAGTATCTCACAAAAAGGGGGAGTTCCCCCCTCACATTTCAGCAACCATTTTAGTATCTTCTCAAAGGATATTATAGAGGAGTCAATGTGCAGCTTGTACAGCAGTGCAGATTAACTGTCAAAAGAACTCAACATACAGCTATTATTGTCTAAATAGACAAAAATTAAGACCTGTTTAAAACGATTGAAGTCCTAGAACAGCGAATTTAAGACTTTTTAAAGCCCTAAATTTTTTTCAATCTTTAAGACCCCACAAAAACCTGCCTCAACATTCTTGCTTTGTTTTCATACTTTGGTTTAAAGGAGTGGGTCGTGGTAGAGGCATGAGAGAGAGAGAGCCTTGCACCGTTTCGAAACAGTAAGAAAGCTCTTCCCTATGTTTTCCCCTCATGAATTCACTTATCAAGCTTTTCGACAGAACCAGCTGAAAAAGGAAAATAGAGAAACACTGGGCTGAAAAAAGCAGGCACTGTGAGTCAACCCTAGAAACAAAAGACAGTATGGTAAGACGGCGAAAAGACACGTTTGCGGAGAGGCGAGTCATTAAAGCCAGAGTAAAGAAAGTAAAAGAGAGATGAGGTGAGAAGGATACAGACAGAGGAAACAAAAAGAGATCTGGTCTTGTGGATTGGGGATGTGTCTCCAGGCTCACAGAAGTGATATTCGGCTCCGTAGCCCCATTACCCATTCTAGGCCCATCTTTATCCCTGCCTCCTCGGCTGGGGCCACGGCAAGGTTACGCAAGGGGAAGTGAATTCAGAAAAATAATTGGAAGGTCAGGTTTGATAATGGCCACTCCAGTGAAAAACAAGCCCTTAATTGGTGTGAGGGCTGTTCAGTGAGTTTTCAAGGTAAAGTGCGAAAGCATTCATTATTTCCCTGGCTCACTCACATCGTTTCAGCCCCAGAGGAATGGCACCCGGGCCAACATGGCTGCACGGCCACAGCCCTTCACGCTGACTTTTCACCAAGACATGAGCTGCTCTTCTAATGAGCCAGGAAAAGACCATTATGGCAGGCATTTAGTTAACGGTTAATGCCAGAGGAACAGAATCTTTGGCATATGCGAGTATGGCATATGAAAAGAGGAATTAAAAAAGCGGCGCCCGGGTTTGCTTAATGTGCAATAAAAAGGTGAGAAAGCCAAAAAAACAGAGCAAATAGAGTTAAAAACGATGCGGCTCATAACAGGCCAAAGGAACGTACTGTACAACAGTGTATAAAAATTCTAATGTATTCAAATTTGCACATGCATAATGCATAATGTACTTAAAACAACATTAGCAGATTTTTTACTTTTTGCTTAATAACTACAAATGAAAGATAAGAAGCATTTAGTTAGAATTGCCTAAAAACACTTCACCCATTAGTCTGCCAGAAACATAAAAACTTGAATATGGACACCTTTAATACACGTAAGATTTATGCTAATATAATTAAGCATGGATTTTTTAAATATATTTAAAGCATCACATCCAGCTTGTATTTTCTCTTCTTGCTTTTTTTTTGGCCCCAAAAAAGAGAAAGAAAGAAAGAAAGAAAGAAAGAAAGAAAGAAAGAAAGAAAGAAAGAAAGAAAGAAAGAAAGAAAGAAAGAAAGAAAGAAAGAAAGAAAGAAAGAAAGAAAGAAAGAAAGAAACGACATGTACAGCACAGTGAAATTATTTCTTCGCATATCCTAGTGATGTTATGAAGCTGGGGTCAGAGCAGAGGGTCTGCCATGATACAGCGCCCCTGGAGCACGGAGGGTTAAGGGCCTTGTTCAAGGGCCCCAAGAGTGGCAGCTTAGCGATACCAGGGCTTAAACCCCCGACCTTTCAAGCGGTAATTAAATAGCTTTCCAACCTCCATCAACGCCAGACATCGCAGTAAACATAACCCAGATATTTTGTACTGATTCACCCATGTGAGCTAATTGACAGTCAACAGAGAAGGAGGTGCTGTAATTACATCTAACCTTCCACAAATGTGCATGTTTTGGCCCAAACCTTTCATCTCACAGCTGTACTGTAAACACACATCATTGGTCCACGGCCAAGTCGCATCCGCAGTCCTTATAAAATCAGCTCACGTGAGAATAAAACAGCCCTGCCAGAGACATGTCATCAGCCACCGGGTCGAAACGTCGCCGTTTAGTAGCAGGCCGGCTCTCGGAGCTGACAAACATCTGCTTGCGTTACGCATATCCACAGATCCCTCACAGGGCACAATTTGCACAACCACTCTTCCTTGTCGTGTTTGAACTTAGCATGACAAGGAACACTGCGTTCAGCAGCATCTGGCTCCTGAATGCAGTGTGAGGAACCTTAAGCGATACTCGAGTCTCAGCTTGAGTGTCACATAGTGGAGCCTGAGGTAAGCCATGTGAAGCAGATGCTCTTTCGAGGATAGGAATAAAACATGTTCTACCAATATGTTCAATCTCGGAGAAGATCCAAAACCATGTGTAAAGAAAGTTTGCATTTGCACACAGCGTATGAATTAAAACCTTAGCAGTGAACAAGAAGCTGGGCGTAGGGAAGGACGCTAGGAAGGGTCTCAGTGCTCGCTGAATTGAACTGCTCACACACTTCATGCTCACGACTATTCAAGTACCTTACACGTACCAGCGCATTGATGCGTACCCAAATCCCAAGTGAAGAAAGCAAAGTGGAAGTGGAGATACCAAGTCTGAGAATAGCCATTTCATCAAACACAAAGTGGTTTAAAGCTAAAGGTGGTTCTCCAGATAGCATTACTTTCAGGCACAGCGCTGAACTCAGCGAGATAAAAGAGAAGCCGGTACATTAATAACTGAGAAGTCGTGTGGAGGAAGCGTTTTGTTTAAGTCCTCTCAGAAAAGAGTTCCTAATCACAGGTTCTAATGATAATACAGACTCTTTTTTTTTTAAGACTTTAATTTGTTCTAATTTCTGGAAAAAGAAAAAATTAATGATTTCACCTATTTCTTTTTTTTATAATGCCAGCTATTAGAACTTCATGAAAAGGGGTAGTTCAGAGGTTAAGATAATGGACTTCTAATGTGAAGATCATAAGATCAGCACCACCATGCTGCCACTTCTGGGCCCCTGAGGAAGGCCCTTAACTCTGAACTGCTCAGCATATAATATACAAAGCCAGCCTCATGAAGATATGCTTTACGCAATCTGGAGTGAAAGATCTCCTGCTATTGAGCTATAAACCCTATTGAACACCTTTGGGATGAGTGTGAACGCTGACTGCACCCCAGGCCTCCTCACCTTCTCACCTACATCTCTTTATACAAGCAAATGTGGAATGGAATGTTCCATTTGAATCTTATGGTCATGTGTCCTCAGGGTGGAGTGGGTGGAGAAGAGTGATAGCAGGAGTGATTTGTAATAGAAGAGTATCTGTGAGAGTGAAAGGGAAAGTTTATAGGACTGTGGTGAGACCAGAGATGTTGTATGGATTAGAGACAGTGGCATTGAGTAAAAGACAGGAGGTGGAGCTGGAGGTAGCAGAGCTGAAGATGTTGAGATGTCCATTAGGAGTGAGGAGGATTGACAGGATTAGAAATGAGTTTATTAGAGGGACAGCACATGTAGGACGTTTTGGAGACAAGGTGAGGGAGGTGTGATTGAGATGGTTTGGACATGTGCAGAGGAGGGACATGGGGTATATCGGTAGGAGAATGCTGAGGATGGAGCCACCAGGAAAGAGGAAAAGAGGAAGACAATGTGAAGGGAAGTGAAGACATGCAGGTGGTTGGGGTGAAAGAGGCAGATGTAGAGGACAGAGGGGGTATGGAGACAGAAGAAGAAGAAGAAGTCATGTGTCCACCATTTTTTCTTTAAACATCGAAGTGCCAATAAACTTGCATCCAAACCTTCTGCAATCCTTTTTGTCCTTTCATTTATTTTTTGAACACAATGAGCAGGTTATCACACAATACCAACACGAGGCCCTGAATTCTAAACTCAAGCCATTCGTTTAATCTGGGACAGACTGCGGAATGCGCACTTTACTCCGGGAAAGAAATGACAAAAGAAGGAGCGTGTGTACATAATGAACTTTCGGCGATGCGCAAAAATTAATTACAGAACGACGGAAATAGTAAACCGCGTCCCCCGGTGCCTAAATGTCCTTTAAATCATTTGCACACCTTTCTAATACGCCGACGCGGTGGCTGTATAATTAACGATCGCGAAGAAGGATTACATGGGTAAACCGTGCTGCATTGATTTACTCGCTGACCAATTTATAACCTGTTCCTTTGTGTCCTGGTCAACAGACGCAGCCTGGCTCTGGCTTATTACCTTGCACTAATATCCATCAGTGCGAACTTAAACGATAATTGTGCCAACATGCTTGTACCTAGAATATCTTCGTTTTGAGACGATGAACGTCTCCGGGGCACGATTCAAGACCACGGGCAAATACAAGGTCAGTGGACAAAATGACAATGTTCCCAGTAAAAGGACAAACGCAGCATAATGTAAACAAGGGACAGTACTAATGCATGCATAGCACGCTATACAGAACAGCAGGAACAGCAACGGTCGGTGAAGCCGCGCACAATCGCGAAGCTAAAACGCATCCAGGCCTGAAGTCCGTGCATGTGAAATCACGTGCAATCGTGATAATGACTTGGGGGGAAAAAAAATGGACGTGCAAGCCGATTTACTAACGGGCTCATGGGAAAACTTCACAAATCGTAAAATCCCTTTTGCGTCTTTGACTTAATGAACACGCCATTCGGGTGCATTTCGACATAAAGGTGTGAAATACAAGGTGGAGTCGATGCAAATTGATTCGTTTATTTTTTGCACCCAATAAGCCTGAAAGTCACTTTGGGAACGTCGATTTTCTTGTGCAAATGAACGTCTGAAGTGAGAATAATATGCGAGCAAGTCTCAAAAAAGAGAAAGCCATTTGAAATAACACGTTTTTTTTTTCTCCATGAAAAGAACGCTTTCTGCGGTATGACGCTTTCCTGAGGAGGGGGTTTCAGATCCGATACCGGCAACAAGGCCGCTATTTGGACGTGCTGCACAAATTAACTCCTTTATATCGGATCGCGGCGTTATATCGGTATATGGCTGTTATAAAACCTGGAGCGTCTGGAGTGTCTGTTAGCACGGCGTCTTTGATCGCCTATAATAAAGCCTAAATAGACAACTTTCATGGTGGCTAATGCAGCATTTAGACTTCTTTCCTCCTCCTTTCTCGGAATATCAATGAGAAATTGAGACAGAAAGAGAGAAAAGGAAACGAGAGAGAGAGAGCAAAAGAATAGAATGAATGTGAAAAGAAATGCCAAGTTTTATCTAAAAAGCATAATGCGAACTTTTCTTTCTTTTTTTTTTTTTTTTACATTGGATTGTCAATAGTAATAGCACTGACATCTTTGGTTCTCGTGACCTTCATATGTCATTGTAAAGGTTCTAAAACGGTAGAAGTGCTAGCGCTAGCAATATGTGTGCAGCGGATTTTATATACTACTTGCATACAGGATTTACCTGACATCCATTCCGGGGAACCGGATCTATGGCGTATCTACGGTATTTTGCCGCTTTTGTTACATGTTTATGCTCGATAAAGATTTTTCCGTATTTTTTCCCTGACACCGGTGTCTTTGGCACTCGTGTCGTGATCTGATTCCGATTTGATTCAACACAATGCAATGATTGGAAAAAAATATGATGCTGTGCGATTCAAAATGGTACAAATACTTCGCTTTTTATTTCTTTGATTCGGATAAACATCCAAAAAAAAAAGTGCCTTCTGACTAACGCATCTCAAGCGTGGCCCTTTAACACGCAGATCTTCGTAGTGAAAAATAAACAAAGGTCAAATAAAAACCAGACGTTCGTTTCCTGTTGTGTCTGCAAGAAGTTACAGATCTACCTCTGCCATGTAAATCTGTATTCTATGTGACTCTCAGGACACGCCTCCTACGGCCTTCATAGCGTCGCGATACGTCGTTTTCACGTACCATTTACTGATAAATAGATATAAATAAATAGTTTTTTACTGATGCAATCGTTAAAAAACGAGGCATCGCAAAGTAAACGTATTTTTAGTTTTTTTACGCATTAGTGCTCGATTACAGACTGGTGTCTAAATACAAACAAAGAAGAATGGAATCAGTTTGCCGGAATAATCAGCCATCTTTGAAAAATGTCAGAGAATGTCAAATAAGGAGGAGACTGGGGGGGAAAAAAGGCATATCGGACAAAGCCTTGGGATTCACTTACTAACTCATTCTGTCTCTCTCTCTCTTTCTCGCTGTCTGTTGTCAGATGGCATGCTGGAGAGCACATTAAGAATTACATTCTCCATGGCCAGAGAGCTCTGATGACAGATCGGCGACGTGCTTTCCCGACGAGTTGATGCGTTTTCCTCTGCTGGAAGCCATTCCTCTAACACAGTGCTGGCATTTAGCGCTCTCGGTAGACAGTTCCCCTCCTTCACACTCCTACTCCATCTACACCCCATTAATAACCGCGTGGCAGACGGACGAGCCGAGCGTTCAACCAAAAAAAAAAAAAAAAAGAACGTCCCAAAGCGTTTGAGAAGCACAACAATGCGATTCGGACTCGCGTGGCCTTTTGTTTACGTGACGCCGATGCCAGCGAGAAACCTCGTGCCCTTTTCTAGAGCAAATGCTCGGGGTTAAGGGCCTCACTCAAGGCCATAGGGGAAGTGGTCAGATGAAGTACATTTGAACCCCTGGGACAGGAGCAGGAACCTTTTCTGCAGCATTGCGTCTCCTTGTCGCGGGAAAAAAAAACGCCACTCTGTGGAAGGAAAAACAGTAAATATAGCGGCAGAATAATTATATCTCTGTTTTCTGGAGTCTGGATGCCTAATACAAAGAGGTGCACTATGCGCTCGGCTCAGCTGCCATCTAACAGGTAGCTCACAGATGGCGTGTGTGTGTGTTTTTTTTTTCTGCAACATCTACGTAGCTTCCATCTTTGCACATTATTAGGGACCGCCATGACCTGCAGAAAAAGAGGCTTCCTCCCCATACACACCCACCCACCTTCTTTTGATCATAGATAGCACCGCTTTCTCTCTATCTCTCTATCTCTCTCTCTATCTATCTATCTATCTATCTATCTATCTATCTATCTATCTATCTATCTATCTATCTATCTATCTATCTATCTATCTATCTATCTATCAGTAAACAATGAGGTGATGGTAGCATCGCTCAATAATGAAGCGCTTTACAGACACTGCACTCGCTCGGCTTTGAGTACATCCACCACAGCAACATGGCAGGAACATGACCTCTTCTGCCTTTCATCTTATCTGGCCTTAATGAACATACAGCCTCTTTCTCTCTCTCCCTCTCACTCTCTCTCTCTCTCTCTCTCTCTTTTTTCAGACGAGTGTCTCTTTTTCTCCTCCTTCATCCATCTGCTTACATCTCTCTCTCTCTCTCTCTCTCTCTCTCTCTCTCTCTCTCTCTCTCATACCCACAACCTTAAGGGCTGTGAAATGCACATTTGGGTTTTTTATTCGGTTTCGTTTGACTTTTTTTTTTTTTTTTTTTTTTTTTTCTCGTAGAAACCGAAAGGCAAGAAATGGATTTTGGTCGAATAAAAGTGACACGTACAGTATAGAAGAGACGGATCTTATTTGAAAATAGATTCCGTTAAGTATGTTTATACAGCTGAGACAGCCGAGCTGATCTCTGGGAAAAAAAAAACATTTCTGACCGTAATCTGGTTTGACACCGCAAATTTAAGAAACCGTAAATATATTTGAATGACATGGAAATGTTTCGATTTACCTTTTAACCTCGGCTTGGCAAACTGCCCGTAAAAGATCACGGTGTGTAAGGAGCAAGTTTGGAAGGAAGGAAAAAAAGAAAAGGAAAAAAAGAAAAAGGTGGTCTGCATACAAAAATACCTGAAGAAATGCCAGGCTTTAATGAAGATCTTTGATGTGATACAGTGGAACCTCGAAACTCGCGACCTTGACACTCGATAGTTTGGGACTTTTCGTTTGGAACCAGACTGAAAGCAACTCGTGAAAAATCTGATCGTTCGCGAGAAGCCGCGAAAAGTTCGGAGTAACATTTCAAAACAGAGTTTGAACAAATAAATAATATCAAAATGTATGAAAGAGTATTTTATTAGTGTATTATTTATTTAAAAGTGGTAAATTAAACATTTATGACAAGTAATTGAGTTAACACTACAGTACACGTACAATTCCCCTTTCAATTTTAAATCCCCTCGCCATTTTTTGTGACTCGCGACGGGTCATAAAACGTAACCCCCGCGAGTATCGAGGTTGCACTGTACATCGTCAAACTGCCCACGATGCTAAAATTTGAGTTAAGATTGGCTGACTGGCAGGAAAAACTAATATTCCAATGCAGAGAAAAGAGTAAAAGGACAGAACTCTGGACAGTTCATCATCACCATGAGAGGTTTTCCACACATACACAATGTTTTTTTTGTTTTTCTTTCTCGTTTTTTTTTTTTTTGCTCAAGCCAGTCAGTTTTCCACATTCACACCTCGGAAACATCCATCATGCGTATATTCACAGAACAAGAGCTGCTCTATGGCATATTTTCCTCAAGCTGTGATTTTTGTCTCCAGCTCATGTGTTCACCATTGTAGTTTTTTTCGATGGCAGGAAAAAAATAAAATCAGCGACGGTGGAGACTTGCGGTTTGTTGACCGCGAACATGATTTGTTTTTATCAGGAATATTTTTTTTATATTTTATTTTGATTAGATATTTTATAAATATTACATGTATTCAACTTGAATTGTTCTAGAACTTACAATTATCCGATTAAAATTGTTTTTATTCGTTCACCACCTACACTGGACAAAAGTGAAAATAGCAAAACGTGCATTAAACGTAAACTCCGTGTGTGATGGGTATGGAGTTGCGATAGCTAATCGTGAAGACTAAATATTCTTGTAAAGGTTTTGAAGTAATTATGGTGTTTTAAATTACGTAAGTCATCAGGACACCAAACGGAACTTTTGCTATGTTTCCACACGGACGGTTTTAATTGCCGGATGTGTGCATCATGGCGGATTTTGGTGCTTGATTTGAGGCGCATCAGTAAAACAAACGTTTAGCGATTCAAAAAATTTAATCTGTGAAGTTTATTATATATGAATTAAGAAAGGAAGTTGTGAATAAATGTGTTTTGTGCTGAAGGTTTTAATTTTGTCCTTTTTTATATTTATTTATTTATAAATTTTTTTTAAAATGGCCAAACAGAAACGCTGCATTAATCAAGCCTTAATGTAATTAGTGCCGTTCAAATGAATTATATTAATGCGTCATTAACACATTTGACAGCCCTAATATATATAGAGTATAGAATAGATTAAGAGTTTGCATTATATAATGTATAATAATGGTGCAAGAAAATTCTTAAATTTCATTGTAATTGTTGTTATATTGTGCAAAAAATCAATAAAAAGACTTCTACGGTCGGCTGAACGAGTCTCGCCTACTTCCAGGATTATTTTTGGGTAGGACACGTGTCTGATTTTGTATTCCAGGCTAATTGAAACACGGTTCCTCCGTGGTTTTGGCAACCGGGTCTCGAGTGCGAATCGCTCGTTCTTAATGAATTTGTTTCACAATTTGGCCCTTTGATTAGCATCGGTGCGTAAACACCTTGGGCGCTCGCTTATTCTCTCTCTTTCTCAGGTTTTGCTTTCCTTCTGTTCCCCGTCTCCGATTCTAGACGCTGTGGTACTGAGGTTAACCTCGCCCTTGTTGGTAATGCTGTTCTCAGGCTAATGCTGGTCATTATTAATTCACCGCTATTGGCTATCAGGGGTGGTCTTGGGGGGTGCTGATGGCCCTGGATATCGGGTTACCTGTAAACACATGCATCTGTAACAAGTACCCCAAGGTGCGAGCGTCGGATTCTACTGCCACGCCGACTCTGCCTCGACAAGGTCTTGCGGGGGCGGAAATTGGCGTTTTACAAATCAAACAGCGGTTAAATATTCATGACGCTGGCGTGTGGATGTACTACTGCAATAAGCACGCGTGATAAAAACCTCTGCATGATTTAGGTCATGACGATCGACTTTAACACCTAATCATGGAGCAAATTGGGTACACTAGGTAGCAATAATGCTAATGGAGATAGCAGCCTCTTTAGTATTCAATGCAGAGACTATAATCCACTGGTTCATCAGTAGGTCAGTGATTAGAGAGGAAGAAGACTATTTAATATCATCATCATCATGCATACAGTATGATTAGACAGACTAAGCACTCCACAGACACTCATCTTCTCTTCTCATACTTTCTGTCAAACCCATGCAGAATTTAATTCCCTTCTCTCCGTATTGACATTCCTCTCGTTTTCTCACGAGTCGAGTCGAGTCCGGGGCTTCGCGCATGAATTATGTATTCGAGGATGCCACAGAGCTGACAAACACAAGTGCCGTCATAATTGAGACGATTGGAAGAAAAAAAAAACAATACCGGCCAAATCGATAGCATCAGCTGCAAAAAAGCAAACCGACACCCCCAACCTCATGGCAGCTCGGCTAACGGCTTCACCGAACTGCTTTTAATCCATGAACTGACCCTTTACTAGCAATAGCTAGTAATAAATAATAACAATATTAGCTGACAGGGTGGTGTGATGGCCCAACTATCCAAACGTGTTTTATTCCTCTTTTACCACATCAGTCTTCAACACTATAATGTTATTTATTTATTTATTTATTCATTCATTTATTTATTTATTTATTTATTTATTTATTAATTAATTTATTTATTTATTTATTTATTTATTAAAGAACAATTGATACGCATCGTCTTCTTTTTTTTTATATATACTTACAATTACATTTCAAGGAATGCACAAGTTCTTGATTACACTGAAAGGGTGGGCTCGTTTAAACAGTCTTATTAAAAACCAATCGAAAAAATGAAACTGAAAGACTGAAACTGGAGACTCCTTCCAAACAAAAGCTGATGCAACAAAGACTAAAATTTAAGACTCCTTATTTTTTTTTTAAATGAACTGGAGACTTTTGTAAGACTAAAACTGAAGACGCCTTCCAAAAAAATGAATAAAAATTGGAATCGAATGACTAAAACTTGAGACTCCTACCAAACAAAACGTGATGCAAAAATATTTCAATCAAAGATTAAAACTGAAACTAAAAAAATAAAAAATAAAACTGAAAGACTGAAACTGGAGACTTTTTCCAAAAAATTTAACTGAAAGACTAAAACTGGAAATTCAAAATAAAGTACTGAAACTGGAGACTCCTCCTGAGAAAATGGAGCTAAACGACTGCAACTGGTCACTCTGTTCAAAACAATGAAGCTAAATGACTAAAACTGGAGACTCCTTTAAAAAAATGTATAAACACCTTCTAACAGGATATGATATTCGTAACATTTTCCAATTACGGCGAACATGCGGGATTAAAATCCTGTGATTTTAAAGTTAAAATTGCCAAAGCTGCTGTAGGAATGAATCAACATTTTCTGACCAATCAGAACGGAGAAATGACGAGCATCGCTACAAGTAAATCCCCATATGTTCGTAAAAATATGCGGCGTTATTAAATACTACATTTTTACACTGGGAATCTTTTTAAGTAACAATAAACATATTTATATTTATAAATATTCGAATATTTATTGTAAATACATTCCTGGACTGTTTTTACGTATTGTGAGGCTTTAGCTAAACTAACATTCTATTAACTTAATACTTCTAATATACGAAAGTATTCAGCAGTAATCAATTCTTCATAGGAAAAAAAATCTGCTTCCAGCCAACGGGTAATTAGCTTGGAATGTACTAGAAAGTAGTCCGGGACGAGCTCTTTAGAGATTAAAGTGAGGGATGATTTCTAGCTCGGGTCCATTTTCATCATAAATCCACGCAAACCCCACAGAAGTCCCTCAGGAGCCAGTGAGAACGTTGGAAAAAAAAAAAAAAACAGCTTATGGTGACGGCCTTAAAAGTGTTCATGACCATCTCCCTTCCTCTGCTGCTTACTGACGAGTTGAATTCATTAGCATGGGAGTCTTAAAAACGTCTGGGACGAGTCCCCCCCCCCCGCCTTCTACTCATGAGCTCCTTCTAAGAAGCAGCGACCTCATACATGGCTGATGGTCATTTGAGAAAATTATCAACAGATAATTCATAACTGCTGACATTCTCACCGATCGATGGAGCATTCTCAGACTCGAGACGGCCGTTTATCAGCTGGAATGGCTGGACGGTAATGGTGTGGATGTATAAATGGCCTGTCTAAGCTCTCAATCTACCGCCACAGCGGGATGTCAGTAATTAGCTTGCAAATGCAGTCGGAGTGTTAGCACTTCTTTCTGTGCAATCATTTACGCTTTAATGCAGAAAGCAAAAAAAAACAAACAAAAAAGAAAGAAAAAACTGACTAATTTACCACTAATTGGTTTCTACAATCGATATTGTACATGACTGGAGCCCCATTTATCCGTGTACACGCACCTTATTAGCTATTAGCACTGTATGTTTATTGGTTGATAGCCGAATAAATACAGGTAGAAGTTTCTTTCTCATCACAACTGAAATCCATAGTTTGATAAACTATACGATAAATCTAGCTATAGAAATATAAATACACACACTACAGAGACAAAAGCATTGGGTCACCTGACTTTTCCAGGCATATGTGCTTCTTATCCAAACTTTTACCACAAAGCTGAAGACACACAATGGAATTTCCCTTTCACTTCATCCAGGAGACCAAATTCCAGCTCCGGCTTGGAGTGGAAGATCTAACCCTATCGAACACCTTTGGGATGAATGTGAAATGCTGACTGCACCCCAGGCCTCCTCACCAGACCTACATCAAGACCTGGCTTGAGCAGAAATCTCCACAAAATGTAGTGGAACATCTTCCAAGGAAGAGTGAAGGATATTACAGCAAATGAGGACTAAATGCAGAATTTGATGTTCAAAAACCTCATACAACCCTCACGCTCAGGTGTCGACCAACTTTTGTAAATTATAAATGGTCCAAAACGTCCAAACGCGATCATCTAACGGGTTTTCCACGGCTGCCGTGTGCATCTATAAGGTCTGAATCATTAACATAACAAAATCCTGAAAAAATGTCCATGCGGAGAAGAAAAGCGGATTGAAATCTCAGTCTTGACTCTGGCACACTGCTGCACTTCACTACCCATCATCTCATCACCTCGTCCACCAAAAACCCTCGTAAGAACCCGAACTAGACTTTAATCTGTTTATACACCCCTTCTCTCCGGACACACTCAGTTTAACGGTCTGGGGCGTGGCTACATTTTAGAGAGCTCCTCCATATTTCCATTAGTGGCCTTCAGTGCTGCATCAAACAATGTTTTCTGCAATCAGAGCGTCGTCTCAGGACCTCTCGTCTCTTTACGCTCCTTTACGAGGCTATGATAGCACGCCCGTTGATTAACGGGTACGCTAAAATCCGACGCAGTGATAATTCCATACTGTGGCTACGGCTAATTATATGCTGCTTGTTGGAAATGTACAAATATAAAAGTGTGTTTTCTTTTTCATCGAGACTCGTGTTTCATCAGAACTGAAAAACAGCGTTATCTTATACAGTTTGGAATTGTACTGATGTACGAAACTGTCACTACTTACTAAAATAAATGTTCTAGATATTGTTGAAAAGTGTGTTAGCATGACTCAGCGGAAATGTGTCATGTCCACAACTGAGGATGATTCGCATCTCAATGCATAGCCGATGATACGATGCAATCAAGATACATAAATAAAGCAGCTACCGATGCGACGCGATACCATTCACACCTATTACAAGGCCGCGTGTTTCGATTTTGATTCGATTCAACACAATACAATTTAAAAATAGAACGCTGTACAATTCAATATGGTACGAATAGTTTTTATCTTCTTTCAATGACTTCTAACGCATTCACAAACAGGCCAAATTAAAGAAAAAAAAAAAAGAATAAATAAAACCAGACGTTCTTTTTCTGCTGTGTCTGCAGGAAGTTACAGCTCTACCTCTGCCATGTAAATCTGTGACTCTCAGGACACGCCTCCCTGTGGCGTCGCGATACATCATATTCACGTAGCAGCAGCGGTGCTGAGAGAACGTGCAGGAGAAACAGTTTAACAAGGAAAATTTGATCTACGTATCAAATATTGGTTACAAATAATTGCTCACTTTGTAACTAAATGAAATCAATATAAAGCGTTTTTGACCGAATGATGCATCGCGATACAAATGCCAACCTGTTTCCGATGCACAGTTTTTTAAATCGATGCATCAATTTGTTAACTTTTATGCACGAGACATTAAATATACATAAATTTATATTATATATATATATATATATATATATATATATATATATATATATATATATATATATATATATATATATATATATATATATATATAATAAAATCATTGAATATATTACTCTACTGCTAAATTGATATGATTTCATGAAGAGTCCAGATGTGAAGCAATCACCAAACAGAAATTACCTCAGCATCTGTGCGCTAATCAAGAGCCTCTCTACTGCCTTATTAGACATAATTAGCGCTCAGACAGCCTCCCACCAAATTGTAAAAACAACCCCCCCTGATTTTTTTAACCTATTCCTTATGGACTGAACCTTCCGCTTTTTAACCCCTGCTTGAATGTTTGTGTTTTTTTCCTTGGTCAGACCTGTCGCTCAGGCCGGGCCCTTCTGGGGGTTTGTTGTAATTTGGTCATTTTGTCCGGACGGTGATACAGTAATTAAGTGGCATCAGCTGCAGAGCTGTCAGAGTGACGTCCAGCATTCATCCATCACCTCCAAAGCCCGCAGAAATACCGTCTTATTCATGCAGTCGCACTGGATTATCAGGGAGCGGCCATCTTTAGTGAAGATAAAGAACTACCTCTTCTCTAGTTTCCTGATTTAGACTGAATGATGGATGAAGGAGACAAGGATGACTGAGGTTTTAATATTTGGAGCCTTTTGGATAGACTTCCTGCTAAGAGGAGATTAATGCTGTTGCGAAGGTCACTACCTTCACAGGCGTGGATGGGATTAAAAAGAGGAAAAAGTTCCTGTAGTGAAAACAGTGGAGCAGGAGCACAAGACCGTTATCTGTTCACTGGATTTAGATCGAAAGTGGGCGTGGCCTAATCGCCTCGTTCTGTCGCAGTGTGTAATGTAGTTAATTATAGTTATCAGACACGAAAGAAAGAAAGAAAGAAAGAAAGAAAGAAAGAAAGAAAGAAAGAAAGAAAGAAAGAAAGAAAGAAAGAAAGAAAGAAAGAAAGAAAGAAAGAAAGAAAGAAAAAGAAAGTGAACCTAACAATGCATTGTATCTGCTAATCGTTCTTTCCTTCTTTCTTTCTTTCTTTCTTTCTTTCTTACTTTCTTTCTTTCTCTTACTTCCCCTTTAGGTTTTTGTCGGCTTTTTAATCTATTTATTTCTTTATTTTTATTTATTTCAGTTGTTTTATTGCTTATTGTCCTTCACACAGTCGTTCATTGTTTTGTTTCCTTTTTCTTTTTTTTTTACTCTTTTTCTTACTTGACATACAGACTTTTTTATTTCATTCACTAGTTTATTGTATTTATTTAGTTAGTTAGTCTGTTCTTTCTTCTTTCTTTTTTAATTTGTTCTTTCTTTTTCACTTGTTCATTCTTTCTTTCTTTCTTTCTTTCTTTCTTTCTTTCTTTCTTTCTTTCTTTCTTTCTTACTTTCTTTCTTTCTTTCTTTCTTTCTAATGTTTTTGTGTTTAAATGCTTATTTTTTTGCTTATTTCATTGCTTATTTACTTAATTATTCAACATTTATTTATTGTATAATTTTTTTATTACTTATTATCCTCCCAGTCTTTTGTTTGCTCATCTTCAACTTTCTTTTTTCCATTTTTTTGTTTTGGAGTTTGCATGCTGACTAATTTATTTAATGATTTGCTTGTTTATGCATTAATGTATTCATTCATTTGTTCATTCTAGATATATACATTTATTGATTTATTTTTATTGCTTATTCTCCTTCAGACTTTCTTTCTTTTGTTCGGTTGTTTCTTTCTTTTCGAACTACTAACACTAGACTAAATCCTAGTAACAAGGATTTCAAAGAATAAATGCAGAAAAATTTATTGACATTTTAAATCCTCTACAGTCCCATCGGTTATAAATCAGCGCTCAGAGTGTTTATATGTCGTTCCAGCAGTAACTGTAGCTTCTATCCTGAGCCTAAATAAGTTTTTAATTAACAATGTAAAAAAAATGATGTTATAAATGTATGACCTGCTATAATTCTGTCTTGTGGGAATACGTGACGGACTCAGCGTCTGTGTTGTACCTTATGAGATGTATAAATGTCGAAACAATAACACTACCTTGCAGCATGGGCGTATTTCTGTAAAACTTCTGAAACTTCTTTCTGTAATCGAATAAGACTCGGAAGAAAGAAGGAAGGTACAATGCAGACATTCAAACCGAAGCCGAAAAAGCAACGCAAGCTAATGCATTTACTGATTAGAAAGCAGATAAGTGCGCTAGAAACTGACTAAACCCACAAACGAATAAATATTAAAGCTCTTCAATGTGTTTCATGTCTTACTTTGAAGTTTTGTTTCCCAAAATCAGCAAAAAAAAAGGAAAAATAAAAAAAAAAACCTTTCGAAAAATAACAGGCAGTGGAAATATATTGCGTTTGTTTACTTCCCAATCAAGATTGAGCGACACTCGTTATGACGAGGAACCTGCAAACTCCATTTCCCAAGTCTCATTTTCTACATAATTATGTCTGAATACAGGTTTCTTAAATAGTTTTTCTTCAGGCCTTGATGTTCATACTGCTAAATTGCTGCTGTTAGATTTGCTTTGTGCATTTAAAGATTTAATACT
>NC_139577.1:2700106-2727606 GCF_946808225.1 Silurus aristotelis | reverse complement strand
GACGTGTTGATATGATTAGATAATATGCTAGCTAGAGTTCGATTCAGTTTTTGCATAGTGATTTCTTTTTCTTAGTAAATGTGATTATAGGAGAATTCAAACACACACACACACACACACACACACACACACACACACACACACACACACACACACACACACACACACACACACACACAACGGAATCCGGCAAATGTGGAAGGATGTAATGTTACTACCATGAACATTGACATTATATGGCAAAAGTATTAGGACACCGGACTTTTTATATCACATGCTGTAGGTGGTTCTTCCCAAACTGATATTACAAAGTTTAAAGCACATAATTGAACGTCTTTGGATGTCGTAGCTTTCAAATTTACCCTTCCCTTAAACTAGGAGACCCAAAAATTCCAGCATGACAATGCACAAAACCAGCTCTATTACCAAAGGCTTTACACAGGTTTTCAGAGGAAGATCTCCTGCTATACAGCTCCAACCCTATTGAACACTGACTGCACGGCAGGCCTCCTCACCTCACCAACATCAATACCTGGCTTCACGAACATCTTTTGTGGCTGAATAAATCTCCTCAAACCTCCACAAAATCTCATGGAACATCTTCCCAGAAGAGTGGAGATTACTGTAACAGGAAATGGGGAATAAATGTGGAATAGGATGTTCACAAAGCACATGAATTAAATGGTCAGGTGTCCACATACGTAGTAAAGTACAGCTCCAGAAGAAGTGGAACGGAAATATTTACACACTCGTGCTGAACACACAGAGCAGCGGCGGACAAATCACTCGCCTGAGCACCTGGGATAAGCAAATTGTATTTCTCCACTACTTCCTATTGACTTTCTCGAAAAAAAACAAACCAAATCTCCTTCCACTTCTGCTTCATTCCACTGAAAACACTAGCCGATACTGCAAATATCTTTAGCCGCAATGTAAGCAGAACTCCAGAGCTCATAATTGAAACGTTGGGCGTCGACGTGCTGAATATTTCTCGAGGAAGCGAACGTGCTGCATTAGAGACGCTCTCAGAAGATGATCGAAGACTGCGGTCGGGTTATAAATCTTCGACTAACAAAATTGCAGGAGCTGTCCGATCCTGTGTACTGTTCTGAGCTATACTATATTTATACCGTGTGCGAGTAACTATTGCTAAAGTAACCCTGAGATCTTTAAATTGCATTCCAACATGACTGTGTAATTTTATCAGTGGAGGCAAGCAGGGGATGACCAAACAAACCATAAACACCAATCAATTATTAATCGTCTGTACCTTTCAGGAAAATCAGGGAGATACAACCACCTCCACCACCGGCCTTCGAGATCTCGACCGAGAACCGCTTCGTCCCCCTCCGCGAGACGGAACGCGACACTGTTATTCTCGGAGATTCCATCGTCCGGCATGTCCGCGCTACCCGAGCTAAAGGTAAGGTGCACACTCGCTGTTTTCCTGGTGCTCGTGTTCTGGATGTCGCTGCGCAGGTACCCGCGATCCTGAACGAGAACTTCGGAGTGGTTGTTCTCCATGCCGGATCAAACGACACCAGGCTGCGGCAAACGGAGATCTTAAAGAGGGACTTCAGGATCCTGGTGGAGACGGTACGCAGCACATCACCCACAACGAGGATCATTGTGTCAGGACCTCTTCCCACTTACCAGCGAGGGGCTGAGAAGTTTAGTAGACTTTTAGCTCTAAATGAATGGTTACAGTCATGGTGTCGAGATGGCTTCCGCCCTGATGGCCTGCACCCCAGCAGAGTTGGAGCAGCAGTGCTATCAGATAACATCTCTAGGATACTACACACCATCTGACTGGTAAGACATCAAGAAATCTTCAACTATAAGGACACGCATACTACAGACCAAATAGTTACAAGTTCACACACAGCCCAGTTTATAGAAACCGTATCTATTCCTCGGGTAGTAAAACCAAGAATTACATACACAAGATCCAGAAATAATCTTATTGCAGTTAAAACTGAAAAATGCCAGATAAACAAACACAACAAAGTTCTAAAGTTCGGTCTTTTAAACATTAGATCACTTGCACCCAAAGCACTGATTGTAAATGAGATGATCACAGATAATAATCTCGATGCACTCTGTCTCACTGAGACCTGGATTAAACCAGGTGATTATATGGGTCTAAACGAGTCGACACCGTCAGGATATGTTTATAAGCATGAGCCCCGTCAGACTGGTCGTGGGGGGGGTGTAGGAACCATTTATAGTGCTTCTCTTAATGTTAGTCAGAGATTAGGATTCAGCTTTAAATCATTTGAAGTGCTCGTTCTTAAAATTGCACTTTCAGACATGCATAGAAAACTCGCTCTGGTCACCGTGTATAGACCCCCAGGACCCTACGCTGATTTTCTTCATGAGTTTGCTTGTTTTCTCTCAGACCTCCTGATCAGCTTTGATAAAGTGCTGCTTGTAGGAGATTTTAATATTCATGTCGATGATGAAAACGATGCCCTAGGATTATCATTTGTCGATTTACTAAACTCTTTTGGAGTTAAACAAAACGTCACCAGACCAACCCACCGTTTTAACCACACACTAGACTTAATAATATCCCACGGAGCAGACGTCACTGATATAAATATTTTACCTCAGAATGATGACATCACAGACCATTATCTCCTACTGTACACACTACCGGTAGAGCAGATTAACCGTGTTTCACCACGGTATCGACTTGGTAGGACTATTATTCCAACCACTAAGGACAGATTCATAAATAACCTGCCTGATTTATCTCAGTTTCATATTAAACCCATAACTGCTGATCATCTTGATGAGATGGCAAACAACATAGACCTTATCCTCACTAGCACTTTAGACACTGTTGCCCCCATCCAGTTAAAAAAGGTTCGAGAACAAGCACCTGCACCTTGGTATAATAGTCATACGCATGCCCTAAAGAGAACAACACGTAATCTGGAGAGAAAATGGAGGAAAACTAAATTGGAGGTATTTAGAATTGCGTATAAAGACAGTATGCTTAGCTACAGACAGGCGCTAAAAGCTGCTAGAGCTAAACACCTGAGCAAACTCATAGAAAATAACAAAAACAACCCCAGGTTCCTTTTCAGTACAGTCGCTAAATTAACAACAAATCAGGGATCTGAAAAATGTGTTCCATCACAGTTTAGTAGTGAAGACTTTATGAATTTCTTCACTGAAAAAATAGATAACATTCGAAAAACAATTGTGGCAGTTCAACCTCTGACAGCATCTCCCGACACAATCGTACTTACAACCCCACAACTACACTGTTTTACATGTATAGGACAGGAAGAGCTGTATGATGCTATTATGAAAGCTAAATCAACAACATGTCAGTTAGATCCAATTCCCACTAAACTACTGAAGGAAGTGTTATATACAGCTGGTGAGCCTCTTTTAAATATTATTAACTCCTCACTATCGTTAGGTCATGTCCCTAAATCCCTCAAGTTAGCAGTTATTAAGCCCCTCATTAAAAAACCTAATCTGGATCCAAACACGCTATCGAATTACAGACCAATTTCAAATCTCCCATTTATGTCTAAGATTTTAGAAAAGATTGTCGCTGCCCAGCTATGTAACCACTTGCAGGAGAACAATATCTTTGAAGAGTTTCAGTCAGGTTTTAGGCCCCATCATAGCACAGAAACTGCTCTAGTTAAAATCACTAACGACCTGTTTTTAGCTTCAGACCAAGGCTACATCTCCCTATTAGTTTTACTAGATCTTAGTGCTGCGTTCGACACTATAGATCATGATCTTCTCCTCGATCGCTTACAGAATTACATCGGTATTCAGGGACAGGCATTAAGCTGGTTTAAATCCTACCTGTCCAATCGTTACCATTTCGTAGATTTAAATGGAGAGCTATCCAGGATAATGCTAGTAAATTATGGCGTGCCACAAGGGTCAGTTCTGGGACCCCTGCTTTTTACAATATACATGCTTCCATTAGGAAATATTATTAGAAGGCATGGAATTAGCTTCCATTGTTATGCTGATGATACCCAGCTATATATTTCATCCAAACCAGGCGATACAGCTCAATTAGCTCGCATAACTGAGTGTGTTGAAGAAATAAGAGATTGGATGACCCATAACTTTCTGCTATTAAATTCTGATAAAACGGAGATTTTGCTCATCGGCCCAAAAAATAGTACACAGAAGCTCCAGCATCTCAGCCTGCATTTAGACGGTTGTTCTGTAACTACTAGTTCAACGGTAAAAGACCTGGGAGTTATTTTAGACAGCAACTTATCTTTTAAAAATCACATCAATCAAGTTACAAAAACAGCCTTCTTTCACCTTAGAAATATTTCTAAGCTAAGAAATATGTTATCTATATCTGATGCAGAGAAGCTCGTCCATGCGTTTATGACCTCTAGAATAGACTACTGTAATGCATTACTAGGTGGATGTCCTGCATCATTAATAAACAAGCTTCAGTTAGTTCAGAATGCCGCAGCAAGAGTTCTTACTAGGTCAAGAAAATACGATCATATAACCCCAATCTTATCGTCCCTACATTGGCTTCCTATTAAGTTTCGAATAGACTACAAACTACTGCTACTCACTTATAAAGCACTAAATGGTTTGGCTCCCATGTATCTATCCAGTCTCTTAATACGCTACAATCCGTCACGCTCCCTGAGATCTCAAAACTCTGGGCTTCTAGTAGTTCCTAGAATAGCAAAGTCCACTAAAGGCGGTAGAGCATTTTCACATTTAGCTCCTAAACTCTGGAATAGTCTTCCTGACAGTGTTCGGGGTTCAGATACACTCTCCCAGTTTAAGTGCAGATTAAAAACATATCTTTTTAGCAAAGCCTACACATAACACACATCACACACATCACATCACAACCTTGTGCTCCAGAACATCTGATCACATGCACATTATCAACTTGTGCTGTTAATATCATGAACAGCAGCTACGCTAATTCCTCTCCACTGCTTCTCTTTCTCTCCCCATCCCGAGGCTTCCTGAGGTTTGGCCAGCTCCAGTCACGTCCCACCTCGTGAAGATTATGGACCTATGGATGATCATGGAGAAGTAGATGCCGAGTGTTTAAAGGCCCTGGCATGGAGAAGCTGATGCTGGATCTATGATGATCACAAATTGTTCTGTATTGTTGAAAGATTTATGACCAAACTTTTGATGTCACCCATATGAGGATGGGTTCCCCTTTGAGTCTGGTTCCTCTCAAGGTTTCTTCCTCATATCATCTAAGGGAGTTTTTCCTTGCCACTGTCGCCACGGCTGCTCATCAGGGACAAACGCACACCTTCACCTTCACTGTTGTTTTCTGTAAAGCTGCTTTGAGACAATGTCTGTTGTGAAAAGCGCTATACAAATAAACTTGACTTGACTTGACTTGACAACCACTCTTTTCACATGAACGCCACGCCTCCAATCCCTCCTCCTCCTCCCCCTCCTCCTCCTCCTTCTATGTGCCGAAAAGCGTTCCTCAGGGATGCATACAATCCCAATGTAACTATTCATTCACTAAAGCCCTTAAAGCAAAACAACCATTTTTGTGTAAAAATCCCATGTTTTCCACACTGCATCCATTCACTAAATCTCAAACAATGTACAATATATGGACACCAATTGGGACCATGAACGTCTGGGAAACCCCTGGGAGCTTGATATATATCAATATAATATACACACATATGTACACACACTTATTTCATAACCTCTTGTTGTATCATGTTGGAGAAAAATCAATGTGGTATTTATGTGTCTGAGTTTTAACCCTGTTGTGTCTTTCTGGTGGAACTTCATAAGTTTGGAGGGAATCCTTCTATGGAGAGATGTATGCCAGCGTAAAGAGGTGAAAAGCGGTAATCCAGGGATCAATATTCCTAATCAAGTTCAGTCAGATCCAGTAATCAAATCCATACCCTATACGAGCAAATGTATTGGGACACCTGACTTTTCCAGCCAAACTGTACAAAGACGGAGACACACAATTGACGTCTTTGGATGCGGTAACATTAAATCCATTCACTCGAACTAGGAGACCTGTTCCAACATCACAATGCGCCTGTGCACAAAGCCAGCTCCATTAAGATCTGCTTTTCATCGGTTGTGGAAGATCTTAAATGACCTGCTATCAAGCTCTGACCTCAAACCTATTGAACGTGATGAATGTGAACGCTGCCTGCACCCCAGGTCTCCTCACCTTCTCACCTACATCGTACCTGACTTTACTAACACGTATTCTTGTGATAGAAGAGTATCTGTAAGAGTGAAAGGGAAAGTTTATAGGACTGTGGTGGGACCTGAGATGTTGTATGGTTTAGAGACAGTGGCATTGAGTAAAAGACAGGAGGTGGAGCTGGAGGTAGCAGAGCTGAAGATGTTGAGGTTTTCGTTGGGAGTGACGACGATGGACAGGATTAGAAATTAGTTCATTAGAGGGACAGCGCATGTAGGACGTTTTGGAGACAAAGCGAGGGAGGCGAGATTGAGATGGTTTGGACATGTGCAGAGGAGGGACATGGGGTATATCAGTAGGAGAATGTTGAGGATGGAGACACCAGGAAGGAGGAAAAGAGGAAGACCAAGGAGGAGGTTTATGGATGTGGTGATGGAAGACATGCAGGTAGTTGCTTTGAAAGAGACAGATGTAGAGGACAGAGGGGGCGGCGCCCCCTAATGGGAGAAGCCAAAAGAAGAAGAAGAAGCAGAAGGATTCTGAGGTTATAATAAGAGCAAATTGAACAAAATGTGGAAAAAAAGAAGCACGTACAAATCTTATAGTGAGATGTTCTCCATCTTAAATAATGCAAGATGTTACTTACAACTTGTCGAACGTCTTGCATTTGCAAAAGCGCCACTACAAATGGATAAACATGCATCTCTAATACAATTATCCATGTTTTTGGTGTAATATAACACAAAATCTGGTGAAACATCTTCCCAGAAGAGTGGAGAATATTTATAAGGACTTATAAGGATTGGGATGTTCAAAAAGCAACACACTGAATGTTATGGCAGCTTTCATTCTCTTGAAGTGCATATTTATAAAAGGCATTGCAACTCTAAAGCCCTGAAGGAAACCTTCACTACTCCGTGGCGTGACGGTTAAATAATTCATCCATCTGCACTCGCGTTGTCTTCCTGCAGTTTTACGGGATTGTTTACGAGCGCTTAAAAAAAAAGGGGGTTCGGTTCAAATGGCATCATCGTGCGTTAATAATTCATTAGCAGTTTTTGAATATGAAGCTCGTCCTTGCGTCATGGGGGGAAAAAAATTTACCACTCGATCGATACGCGGAAATCGGTGTTAGACTTTATTATACGTTAAATAGCTTCCAGTTATTATTCCGGCGCATTTAGACGTCATGACGTGACGCTGACGTGACGCTGTAATTACATTAAATTCTTGATAAAAATAAGGAAGAATTTTAGTAATGTGTGCCACATGTGAAGCACTCTCACTGGGGTTTGTCATTCGGTCCTGTGATTCATATATTTATAAAGTTTAGGGCGGGTTAAAATGATGAGCGCCCGCTTAAAAATAATAGCACCCAATTTTCTTGTCTTTACCCAAAAAAAAAAAGGAGGGGGTATTAAAAGAAATTCCTGGATTGTATGCGTTTCTGTGGAACGAGCTTGATTTGTGTAGAGAAGACTATCTGATTTTACACAATTTTTTTCCGGTTGGCCGTTCGCTTTTCAAGTCCGATTAATCCGAGTGAAATCGACCTACTAACCTCGACAGAAAGGAATGAACGCCTGGTGCAAAACCCCTCTACTGAACCCCCCTCCTTCAATTTCATTGCTGAATTTCATTGTTTCCAAGGCAGCTCTACGTCAATGGGACGAATAACATTTTAATCGCAGTTACTCAAGCAGAAAGCCCTCTCGACAGTCCGGAAGGGGAAGCACGAGAAAGGGCAACACCCAGGAGATGGTCTTGTATTGATCATCACTACAACATACTTCTCTGTAAAACATAATTAAGTTCGGACCGACTCCGGATCATTAAATTTCCCAAGAAGATGAAGACGACACACGAAGCATCCTGGAAGATCCGTCTACCTGTTTATTCTTTCGACGGGGAAAAAAACGCTCTGTAAATAAAACTTCATACAAGTCGCGGCATATCGAGAAGCTCTTAAAGCAAAAGTAATTCAATTTCGGACCGCGCTAATGCCGAAGGCTTTTTCAGGCCAACTGAAAGAGGATGGGGATGTGAAGGGGGGGGGAAAGAAAGAGGGGTGAGAAATAGTATTATTTTGTTATCCAAGGGTTAGGATTATGATAGGGTTGAGAATGAGAAGAAATAGAGAGAAAGAGATGGAGGAAACTAAAGCCATTTTAACATCGTAGATTTATGAGTTCGCGAGGACATGAACGGTAAACGGACCGTACGTCTCGTATACGCGACACTCTCGGGCTAGCAACATAATGCGCCATTTACAGATGTCGGCAGAAGGTAAACATGAACCTGTGCTTCTTTCTCACGACCATAGATCTGACCCACCTCATCATGAGATAAACACGTGCTTTATTATGCATCCTGGAGCTTGCATAACCATGGCAACAGCTGCAGGGGTTTTTTTTGCCTATGTGCGGTTCTTTGTGCATTTTCTATGCTTTCATTGTCCGTTAAAATAACGTGTCTCGTCAGCGTATGAAAGAAACACAGATGGAATTAATTCTCTGAGGTGTTTAATGGGGAAAAAATGTAAGTATTGTACACGCATCAAGAGGATGTTCTTCTGGGATTTTTACGTGTCTTTTTTGGCAAAAGAGCGAATGAAAAGTATTTATCAATTTGAAGATTTTTTTTTCTTTTAATGTGTTGATGTGCCATGACACGGACTAGGCTTTGCTAACTTCGACTGGGCTGCTTTGCCTCTGGAATCGTTCTACCTGCGGACATTAATACATTATTAGCTGTGGACCATTTCTGAAAAAAAAAATATCATACTCTCATACTGAGAAATAAAGACATCCAGTACAATAGGTTCATGACCACAAGAGGAATGGAGGGATAAATAGACAGGCGATTGAATGGCCAGACAGGCATCTGAAGAAAAGCATAGAAAAAAGGTGGATGAGTGGATGGATGGATAGATAGATGGATGAATGGATGGATAAAGAGTGGGTGAGTGGATGGATGGGTGGGTAGCTTAGTGGATGGATGGACTGTGTGGTGTTTGGACAAATAGGTGGATGGATGGCTGGATGGATGGATGGATGGATGGATGGATGGATGGATGGATGGATGGATGGAAGGTTGGATGGATGGGTGGATGGATGGATGGATGGATGGATGGATGGATGGATGGATGGATGGATGGATGGATGGATGGAGACTGGAGGGGTGGTTGTATGGGTGGGTAAGTGGGTAAGATGGCTGGTGTTTGTATAGACAGATGAGTGATGGAGGGAAAACTGACAAATGAATGGGAGGATGAGTGAATGCATGGATTTGGATGAGAATCTAGGCAATGATTACAGTGGTTGGATGGATGGATGGATGGATGGATGGATGGATGGATGGATGGATGGATGGATGGATGGATGGATTGATGGACGGACGGACAAACAGATGGATGGACGGATGGATAAATAAATAAACTAGCTGTAGGAACCACTGCAAGAAATCCCTCTAACTGCAGCAATGTATTTTAAATCTCTGAATACTTTTTATTTTGACATTCAGTTAGGCAGAAAATACAACAAAATGATACTCGTAGCAGAGCTGTGCCAGGCAGAAGTAAGAGAGAGAAAGAGAGAGAGAGAGAGATGACAAATATCCAATGCTCATACCGACAATGAAAACAATAACTGAAGAACAATGATGGCGGGAAGAGCAAAATGAAAACTGCTTTCTCTTGGAAGGCCAGATGAGGCTTCTAAGGGCTCAAGAGACCAGCCTGGGAACTTGCTTTCACTCAGAGTGTGTAATACTGACTAATGAAAGACAACAGACACTCTCACTCACATACACACACACACACACACACACACACACACACACACACACACACACACACACACAATCCTGGTTTGTCTATAAAAATGTCATGGCTGGATTGCCTTAAGGTTTCTTTGCTAACATTACACATGATTCGATTGTTGTTGCTCACAATATAAGATCAAACGAGAGCACGGAAATCGGCAGGAGAATCGTATTCGTTCTGTGATTCTGCCTGATACTGAAAGCTAGCTGCGAAAAATATATAAGGTCTGATGTATGCGTCTGATAACTACGTGGGTTTTTTTTTAACCCATAGCTTCTAATGTCGATTCTTGGATACTATAAACCAGTCCCAGTCCAAACACAGCGTCCTCCTTCCGCCATGGAAATGATCAGTTACATGCTTTCTCTCAACAAAAACAAGCACCGATTACATAAATCATGAACGAAACATCATTTCATCGCTCCTTTAATATCTGCATGAGTACAGATGGCCCTTTCAGAAAGTCGTACGACAGCAAGCCATCATCATCATCATATAATAATAATCCTAATAATACAACGCCATTAATCAGTGCGGGAATGTTCAGGACAAAAAAAACCTCAGATGGCAGAAGCTTGAAGAATCATTAATTAATTGGAGCGATGATGTTTTTGGTTAATTGGTCGCCAACAAAACACCTCTACGAGGCGTACGGTACCCGAGCAGAGCCGTAGTGGCGAATTGGCTGTGGTGTGAATTCCTTGAGTAAATAAGGTTGACAGCAGGGTACTTACATTTGGCAGGAAGGTCATAGCCGCAGGTGATCTTGGCTTTGCCCGTCTCGCAGCCATTTAGTGAGTGGCACTCTTCATACAGGTAATGTCCCGCAGCTCGGTGTATGCAGCCATCCACTGCGAAAGAAACAAACACACTCTTTAATAGGGCTGAAATTACATAACCGCTTTAAACACTAATTACAATTTTAACAGCCTGCACATGGCAATTCAGGAAAGAAGGTTGGGATACGTTAAAACAGGGGTCCCCACACTCTGTGAGGGCCACATCAATTTTTCTTTCTTCAACCAGGGGCAGAAAATAACATGGGCCCAAGTGACTAATAGTATTATTGCAGAGATTTAATTCAATTTAATGATTTTAAATGTATTTATTATGCCTACTTTTCAAGAGCCAATTAAAAGCGCATTATTACTATCATAATGACGTTTATTCATATTCACTGCTATTGAAATCAAAACATTTACTTTCTTATGCATATGGATGGTGCGTGAATCGATCAAATATTTAGGCTACATTAATAACTAGAGGTCGACCAATAGTGGATTCTACCGATACTGATATCAAGGTTAAATCATACTTTCTGATAACCGATTAATCAACCCATAGTTTTTAAAATAGATACTGGATAAAAAACAAACAAACAGAACCTTACATGTGAAATATTACTAACATATAAAAGATCTGCTAAAAGAAAACATATGAATATATTCATTAATGAATATAATTATATAATTAATAGTTTATAAATATTAAAGGTAATAGGTTATTATTGAATACAGATATGATCTGGCATTGTTCGGAGGGCCATTCCAAATTTGTGGGCGCCGGGTCGTAGTGAGTCCCCTGCGACTACAATGAAATACCCCTCATCTGCAGGTGTGGTTGAGATCACGTGCTATTTTTTGTGAGACTCAATAAGGCTGGTTTCTATGCGATCACTTCAAAAAAGCAATTATTAAAACCAGCCTAACAATATGAAATGAAGTCGGCATCTCCGATATCTCCGCAGAGGTGATGGGGTTAGAAAGCAAAAAGGATTCCATTCCTCCAGCTAACCCTCCTTCTTCTTTTCCTCCTCCTCCTGTGTCTGCACTAACTTCGTATCTTCAAAAGCCCACAGTCCCTGCTGATTTATGTATCTACACATCCACTCTGTTCTTCTTAAAAGGAGTTCATGTGGAGAACGCTTCGCCTTGGCGCATCCGGTGCACCCTTCCCACTCGAAGGCCCCGGAAAATTCTAACAAACGCATTATCATCATTATCGCGGACCTGGCTTACATTCGAGGAAGACAGTGGCGAATAGATATCAGCTGAGGAATGGCAACATCAGATGGCGTCAGATATCACAACCAGACAGGGCTGCTAATACAGAACTGGGTAAGAGGAATAAAATGTAATGTTCCACTTCAGCCCCTCTCTCAATGGGTTGGCAAACGAGAACAAACAGCCTTGAAGTGGCGTGAAGGCAAACAAACTATCATAGTGCCAAGAGGTTTTTTTTTAATTCCCGCACAAATATTCGAAACAACGAGTGGATAACAGCTGGAGGGGAAAAGCTACTGTGGTCATTTATGTTTAATGTACTGGAGCGCACCAACTGGACGGAGGTTCTTATGGATTCTGAGAAAAAGGCGATAATAAGAAAAAAACACCGTTCTGACAGACTGACAATTAAGCAGACTTTAAGCTACAGTATCTGTTAAAACACTAAACAAAACGGCATATTTTTTTCACACAGTTGCAAGTCAATGAAATCCCAAAGTCTGTTAGCATTAAATATAACAAGATGCTGGCTGTCAGACTTGTTTGATGTTCTGCCAGGCCAATAAAGCAATCGTTTTTCTTTCTCCTGCTACTTTAAAAGCCTTTCTGTTTTCAAGTCAACAGCAACACCAAGAGTCTGTGGCCATAACCCACCAGGGGGGGCAACTAAGATGCTTGTGTGGTCTCTCATCATCAAAAGATTGGACTACTGCAACTCACACCTGGCAGGTCTTCCCCTGAGCACCATCCAACCCTGCGAGTGATCCAGGATGCAATTTCGCCAAGTTCTCTCACATCACTCCTGGCTTTCTCTAGCTACCTGCATTCGCATTCAAAACACCAACGCTTGCCTACAAAGCGAAAAACAGACCTCCAAGGGCACCCATCAATCCCTGCTCTGCAACACACACACACTAGGATGGTTCGACTCATTCCACCAATCCTCGAGGTAAAACAAAGCTATGCATCAAGATTCCTCTGTACAGGCACTCAGGTGAAGGAATGAACTTTCCCTGGATATCTAAACTGTCTGAAAAAGAATACTAGTAAAGAAAAATAATTCTTCAACTGTTTGCAATCAGCTATGATTTAATACATATAGAATTAGAACAAAATGTGATTTTAATGCGGATTACTGTATACAGGGAACAGAAAGGTTTAATACTATAAGTAGATAAAACAGTTCAGTGGGGCTCTGGTGAGCAAACTGACCTAGAAAGTAAATGCAAGGTTTATGAGAAAAGGTTTCCAGCGTTCCTGCCACTTCAAGTCTTTGTTTAAAATCGTGTCATCAAGCATCTTCTGTGATTTTCGCAATGTTTAAAAACGCCAACCTTTCAGCCGCATCTTCATCTTTGAGAATCGGGAAGGAAGCCGCAGGAGCCAAATCTGGCGAGCAGGGTGGACATGAGATCATGCAGACAGTTCTCCGCCGATCATCATGCACGAGTGCCCGAATGGTTTCGACATTTTCGGAGGTTGAGCTCATTGAAGGTCTTCCTGATCTCTCGTGGTCGTCCAGTGATGTTTAAGTGGCGCTTAAAACACCTCAAACGACTCGTTGCAGCACCGCCGTATGTCAAACGTCCTTTATGTCAAACGCCTCCGTGTCAGATTTGCCCAGTTCCACACTGAATTTCATGTTTGCTTGCTGTCCATGATAAAACCGCAGACGTGGTAATGCACGTGGTCAGAATAGCAACAGTTAGCACTGTTAGACTCAAAACTGTATGATATTACCTCAAATTCTCCAAAATACAACACATCTCAGAAAAACAAAGCCCATCTAACAAAGTTTTCACTTTCACCACCAATGTTGCGGGTTATGGTTTAAAAACTCACAATTAAAAATAGTACATCAATTATTATTTCATATATCCTCAGTCGCATGTAGTATTATAACTTTTTTATTAAAAATCCTTGGTTTAAAAAAAAGTCTACAAGACATTAAAAACAAGAACATTGTGTAAGGCCATGTGTTATAAAGTATGCCATGCTAATCGAATGGATTCAGCCCCACCGGCTAACATGATAACACGAAGATATCCACGTGCATGCCGACGTATTTAAAACTGTGCAAACATTTTCCTTGTTATCTTTGGTTCCAGGCGTGTTTATTCCCAGTGTATATTTTTTTATAATGAACACGCTATGCCTTTCTTTACAATGTACCACGTTTGCTCATTTACGCTCATTTTAGGAAGCATCAATGCCAGTGAAAATAATGGAAGCCAATGGATCTGGGCAGGACTACAATTATTTCTTACCCAACAAAGCTGTTAACTCTCAAGATTTCCATTCGAAGCCCAGCGAAAACATATGAGGAGAATTAACGGCGAGGGAAAAAAGTGTGAAGCGGATCTTCAAAAAGTTTCGCTGAAGGGAAATGCAACAGGTGAACGTTTCCTTTCTTACCATAGAAATATGTATTGATATTTGTATGACATTTCATATATATATATATATATAAATGTCATACATAGGATTATGGATGCTGTATTTATTTATATACAACATAACATTGGAGCTAGACAGCTCTCAAAATCGAGAAAAGAATTCTATTAAGAACCTTATAATATTATTAATATAATTAAGAACTGATATTAAGAACCATGTGAATTAAAAGCAGTATATTTTTATAGGAAATGCACTGCGAGATATATATATATATATATATATATATATATATATATATATATATATATATATATATATATATATATATATATATATATATATATACGTTAAACAAAAGATCTATTTTACACTAAATATTTCCTCAGGATACACACACACACACCATCACAAGACATGCTGGCAACAGATCGAATGATTGATAGATTCAATTTAGTCGTTGCCAACCCTATGACAATCATTCACCATGTTTATTACCAACTGCTCACAAGTCAAAAAACTAGCAAACAATATTCCAGTTGCCTAATGGCAGCCGGATGTGTTATGTCTCTGCATTCCAGATACCCTGATACCAGATGTCCACTTGTTTCTGTCTATTTCATACAGAAACGTTCATCTTCACATACACAGTATGGAAAAAAATTTTGTAGAACCCCGACTATAATATTCTTATATACTATTTTTACCACCCGTTCCACATTTAGTCCCCATTTGCCGTTGTAACAACCGCCACCCTTCTGGAAAGATGTTCCACTAGATTTTGTGGAGATAAAGTTATAGTTGTATGTGTGGAGACCTGAGGAACATTCAACCCAAAGGAGGTTTTTACAGATCTACAGCGGGAGATCTTTCACTCCAACCCATGTAAACCATATCTTCATGGAGCTGGATTTGTGCACAGGTGCACTGTCATGTCTTTTACTTCAAATAAATGGAAAATTTTATGCTACAGCATCTAAAGACATTTTATACAATGGTGTGCTTTAAATTGTGTGGTAAAAGTTTGCTTCCAGATGCTGAAAAAGTCAGGAATCTCAATACTTTTGTCCATATATGTGATGCTTACGCTCCTTTTCTAAAATAACAAATTCCTCTAACAAAAACCTCAAGGAACCACAAAAATTTCTCAGAAATCTACAGACAAACTTATACATGCTTTTATAACTGCTTTATCTCTGTAAAGCTGCTTTGAGACAAAGTCTATTTTTGAAAGCGCTTTACAAATAAAAATGAAGAAGAAGATGAAAAGGCATAGGCAAAATGCCTTAGGGTACCACAATAACGTCTCACAAACAAGCACAGGACTAATAAAGAACCTGTCTCTCTTCGCTATGTCTCTTGGATTGTGTACAGCTTGGATTCCAAAGTCATTTGGGGGAAAGTTCCTTGTATTCAGAGTTGGGTTATGCACCTGTGTAGATTGTGTGTAATTTACAGCATGACTTGCAGATGCGCCAGACATTCTAAACATCTAGGATTCATAATATAATCTAAGTAATGTAAATGTTTCCCTTCACACCGATCAAAAATGTGTAAAAAACGCATGGTCCGTAACACTGATGTGTCATGGAGTGGAGGCGTCTAATTACTTCACCTCCTTCCTTCAAGACTGCCATTTTTTCAAAGAATGTTGAAAGAATGTTCTAACGTTTCAGCTACTGTAAGTAAATGTGCCCTAGGATCACGAAGGGCTGCTTTCATCTCGCAATGTAATTTACTCCATATCTTATTATATCTGAACATAAATATTCATTAAAGGTCAGTGTAGTCTACTAATAGTAATTATTTAAAATTCATATCACACATTCCTCCATGGTGATAAACTGGAGTCACACCAGAACACTTTTACTCAGACTTCTATTATTTTGACGGAGATTCGTCACGTTCAAGGCCTTTTTACTTTTTGCTACGAATTGACACGCAACATCAATATACATTCAATTCTCTGAAAACCTACGGGATCTGGATTCCCAGCGTTCATGTTTGGAAAAGTCTGAACATGTTTGATTCCTTCATCCCCCCTTCGGTTTACTGCAAACTGCAGACGAGGAAGACATTTCCGAACGAAGAGTTGAACACGTTTCGCACGGTTTTTATACGCGGCAGGAAAAGACGTTGTCTGTGTTACATGATTTTAACCCGGAGATAACGTTTAAAAAGTGATGAACTGCAAGCTTGAGTTTTACATCATGTAGACCTTCTTATAAATCATGCATCAGAGCTATAAAAAAATGCAATAATACATCAAACAAATAAACCGACGCTCGGTGTGTGTGTGTGGTCTGATTGCTAACATCAATGGACATTGGAGTTTCCGAGCAGGATTTAATTTAAAGATGAAGCCAAAACAGGAAGCACTTTTTTTTTTTAACTAAATGGTAGTGTACAAGGCTGAGCTTAAACCAGAGTGCTTAAGTGGATCAGCATCCATAAGTACTTTGCAGTAATTCTGTCTGGGCTAAAACGCCTCCAACAGGTGCTGAGTGAACTTTCCTACTCCAAAGAAATGCATGAAAAGGCGATGGCAAATGCCTCAGGGTACCACAATAATGTCTCACAAACTAGCACAGGACTGATGAAAAACAGGCCTCTATTCTGCTACGCGCCTTGGATTGTGTTTAGCTTGAATTCAAAAGTTATTTAGGGGAAGTTCTTTGTATTCAGAGTTGAGTTCTGCACCTAATCAAATGCATTTGCTGAGTAGATTGTATGTCATTTACACCTGTAAATTGTGCTTAAGTGAAAAAACATTGCAGATGCTGTAAAAAGCTTCCAACAGATGCTGTGTGAACTTTTTCCTACATCAGAAAATACAAACTTATACAAAATCTAGGGACAAACTTACAATTATAAGGAACAAACGTATAGATTCTTTTATTATTGTTTTATCTCTGTTGAGCTGCTTTGAGACAATGTTTATTGTTAAAAGCACTAGAAATAAAAATGATGAAGAAGATGAGGAAAAGGCAAAATGCCTTAGGGAACCACAATAATGTCCCACATCCTAGCACAGGACTAATAAAGAACACAGATTATCTTTAAATTGTGTCCAAAATGGGAGTTTTTACTGAAAATCTGGTTTAATTTAACAATATGGCTGCCGTCCTATTTTATTAATGGGCAGCGTATAAAATAGCACTTGATCCAGCGCATCCTGGTGTTTTGCATTTCGTTTTTGGGTTGCCATGTCCACAATAATACACCTTAATTTGAAAACGCATGTTTTTCTCTAAGTTTTAGCCTTCCGTCCACACGGAGACGGCTTTTTTCAGTCAACAAAATGAAGCTTTTGGAAAACGCTTTTCAATGTAGATACATTCGAAAACGCCGTTTTTTTTGAGTCACAGTATGGACTGTAAAAACGGAGCCTTTCGAAAACATTTTTGAGCCGTTGCTGATTTGTTTCAAAGAGCCGGAAAGCACATAAACGGCAGGTGCAAACGACGCAAGTCAAGATGTCTTAGTTTTGTTTATGCACAGTACAGGGATGTAAGCATATTTTTTTTTTTTTTGTGGGGGGGGGGGGGTGGGGGGGTTGACGTTTTATGACGATCCCAACTTCCCAACTTTTGGGAAGCGATTGAAAACTAAAGTAGGGATCGATTTTAGACGCAAACACAGCTTTCAAATGTATCCGGTTAAGTGTAGGCGTAGTCTTAAGTGTACAAATTGATGAAGCCACTTAATACAAGTGAAAAAAAATTCAATAAAATAATACTAATGTTTTCGCTATATAGACACACATTCTTTATTCAAAAAGATAACGAAAAGAAAAACCCACAGTTTGAAGGATGATCTAAACTCCTCATATCAACAATGAAGGTTATATCAAACTTCTAGACAGTGTTGCTGGATTAGGCACTGCTCTACACTAAAGTGGACATCGTGCATGAAAACTGTGCGTAACCTTGTGGTCATTATCATGTGTAACTAAGACAACCACCTTTCAGGAAGAATCACTCCATATGCAACTCTTGTGCAACTTCTAAACAGTGCTTAAGTGCCGCACTCTGTGAATTTAAAGCTCGCCTCTAATGCTGATCCTTCATACACAATTCTATAAGTGATCAATTGGACACCCACTTACAACCTTCACACATTTATAATCTCAGTAACTATTTATATGCAGTACATAAAAGACTCTAGAATAAAAAACAAAAAAAACAACAACAGCAAAGGCGTAACATTATCCCAAAGTAAAAAGTGTGACTGGTTGTGAAATGACCATCTGTCATCAAACAATAAAGTTTGCAATATTTCCCTGTAGGATATTAGTATCAGGACAGACTGTCGAGTTCCCTGGAGACTAATAACTGTAGCTGAGAAACTGTCAGTGCACACTACAGGGATATATTAAAAATGATTCTTGAGCCATAACCAGACTGATATTAATTCTCTGCATACTGGCTACCCCTGGAAATAATGACTGAGTGGGTTGCTTGATGGCTTCTGCGCCATTACTTCAAAGTGACACCGGTTTAATCAGACTCCATTTGAATGCGCCACATTTGGAGATAGCCTTCGCGAAAGGATGACTGGCAGCTCGGCAGTGCACTCGGCATGCCTGAGCAGAGGCATCAAAATAGGAATTCGCAGATCTCTAAAGACAGGCAATCTGAAAACGCTTTAGGTGCTAATGCTAGACTCTTCGGGCGGTTCAATACGGTAATCTCTCAATCCGATCCCTCGGTCACCTCAGCAGGTGTATGCAGAGATGAATTCAGATATGAAAGTGCAAAGCATTGGGCCTACGTAATGAGAGCAAGTGGCGAGCTTTGGGGGGGCACCGCCGCAGCTGACGCACAACTTAAACGCAACGATGCACGAGCCAAAACAATGTAACCGACGAGAATCAATAAAACAGCACAGCCACCCGAGGGGAATTCACCAGGACGGAGAAATATGGGCCTCCCTAGCGACTGAAACGATTTCTGCTCATAACAAATGAATTAACAACACCGAAAGCAGGTCTCAGCCTTGGTGGCAGCAGAAGCATGACCCAGATGCGAGACAGGCTGTCAATTTATTTTCTAATCTAAGAGGGATTTAAGGAGAAATTCCCTGCTGATTGCGATGCTAAAGATGAGAGTGCGAAGTCGTGGAGGCGACGCCTGATCCTCATTAACTAAATGTGGCGTTTATTGTCGCCTTGGAGAGCCGAACGTGTCACATAAATCTGCTCTCAGCAGGGACCAAACCGGCATGCCAACAGCCTCAGGGGTGGGGGAAAAGTTTCTGTGCAAGATGACGTGCTGATCTACCTTCATATCTACCTTCACTCGTTATACATACTTCTATGGGATACGCAAATCTGGGGAATTCTCTTGAGTTAATATAGTAAATTACAGTAAAACGATCTCAAAACCTGCCAATGATCCCCAGTAAAAGATCAACAACCATGTTATACACAGCGGTGTAAAGTATTTGAGTAAATAATGTACTACGTTACTGTACTTCAATCTTTTTTGGTTACTAGTTTAATGAGTTTCATAGATATAAACTTTCTTTCGGCTTCTCCCATTAGGGCTCGCCACAGCGGCTCATCCGCATGTTTGATTTGGCACATGTTTTTACGCTGGATGCCCTTCCTAACGCAACCCTCCCCATTTATCCGGGCTTGGGGCCGGCACTAAGGCTTGTGCAACCCTAATGGATGGGGTTGGTTCCCTGACCGGGGATCGAACCCGGGCCGCAGCGGTGTGAGCGCCGCTAGACCACCAGGGAACCTAACCACTAGACCACCAGGAAACCTAATGAGTATCATAGATATAAGCAACTTTTACTCTCGACTTAACCACATTTATGGTTCAATGCATGTACTTTTTTCGATGTATATTAAAAACACAATGACGTTACCAATTACATTTTGCACCTCTGTTTACAGATGACCCTAAGGCTCCACACTCCCCTACCCACATCTGCTGCCTGGGAGCGACTGCTTTTTACCACTGCTAGTTTTCAGTCCAAAAAGAGTTCGAATCAATTCCAAAATCGTTCGACCACCTTTTGTTGAAGTTGAATAAAAATATCGTCCAAATGAATATTTGGTTTTACTTCATCTAAAATGATTTACTTTCATTTTATTTATCCATTAAATACTAATGGTTCTTCTACAGTGTGACACGATGCTCTAATTGTATTTGTTAATTGAAGATCCCTTTTTGAAAGAGCGCTTTACTATTGTATTTTGAAGAGGCTGTTGTATTGATGGGTAATGCAGTGTTCAGGTGTACGATTTGATTAGAAAATTAAACCTCACAAATCGACTGTTTTTGGCTACTTACATGTGTCTCGGTGTCAAGGACTAGTGCATCTTTGAGCCTAAGTTCAATACGAGTCAAATACTCAAACACTGTTCAAATCAGATACTCGAAGACTTTTATTCAAGTCATGTTGGGATTGGTAGGATAGTATTCCCACAGTAGGATTTACAGTCAGTGATCTATACTTTTATTGATCGAACTGCTGATGTGCAGACACAAAAAAATGTGTTCCAAGAGAACCCATGTGTTATAACTCAAGTTATAATAGCAGCAGACCGGTGCCTTAATGAAACATCTGCTTGTAGAGATGGACCTTCTGAAAAACTGTTGAATCACTGGTAAATGGCCAGGTGACCAGATCTTCATCTTCAGGAAGTAGAGTGCAGAAGTGAAATGATCTGGATTGTTCCCCAACAATCATCATGCACAAGTTGGCGTAGGGTTTCGACAATTTCTGGGGTTGAGCTCGTTGAAGGTCTTCCTGATCTCTTGTCGTCTTCCAATGAAGTTCTCAAGCTCTTGAAGCTCACGTGCCGCTTAAAACACCTTCGAACGACTGGTTGCAGCACCGTATATCAAACGTACCTGTGGCGGATTTGGGCAGTTTCACCGAAATTTTACGTTCTAATTTGCCGTCCTTGATGAAATCGGAGATGTGGTTAATGCACATGGTCAGTATAGCACGCACCATTAGTCCGAAACCTTTAGATATCACCTCATACATATCTATTCTAGCGTCTATATTGACTCGGGCTGTTTGTGAAATATCGCTGTTAACTCCTTATATATTTTAGTCCCTTATTGTGCGACTGCTTGGGATGCGCTCCTAAATGTGACAGTGGATTCATTCATTGTAAGTTCTTTAGTCACCTTTCAGTCTGACACTAACGAAAGCAGCTCGGGTTTCCGAAAGGAATACGTCCGAATGCAGCTGAGAAAACGCTCGAGGCGAGGCAAGAGCGCAGCGCGATGAAGTGAAGGAAAAGAATTTGTGACGATAAGAAGGAATAAGAGATGGAACAGACCTTTCTTTCTTTTTTCCTCCCTCAAAGCACGTCATCCCATTTTCTCCTCTTCCTGCACCTATTAGAATGGCCCGATTAGACATAGTGAGCAGTGGAGTAACCTTGGCATGGTGAGGATGGTGCCATCTCCTGCAGGCATTCTAACCAGCCACTAAAGCTGCGTGAACCTTTCCCTTTTTCTCATCGAGCCTCCATTCTCTCTTTTCTTCTCTCGCTCGTCTTTTTTTTCCCGCCTCCCTTTCTGAAACAGAAGAAGTCTTGCTCCGCTTTCATTACGATACCCTGCCTTTCAAAAATGGTGTCAGGCACAATTTTCCCTCCCTAATTATTTTGCGTCCCCGGTGAGGTTTGGAGATCAGGCCTGGGGGAAGAGCTGCCATGAAGAGCACAGAGGGGTGGGTTAGGGTGGGCTGGGTGAGAAACAAGGCCTGGAAATATGAAATTGGCCTGGATGAACTGATTATGTACAAAGGCGCTGCGCTAGCATGCTAATCTGTCAGACGGACTTGGCGTCACGGCGGTGGTATCGCAGATATGGCGGTAAGAGGAAAAAGAAATCGCAGTGTGTTTCCAGATTCCGTGCCCTGACGAATTCGGCACTAGTTAGCAACCGCATCCCCTCGGTTTCCCAGCCCCTGTGATTTACCACACAATTTTCTACCCAGCTAATTGCACTGAAGGAGATAATGGCATGAATTAAGCCCTAATCAAGTGCCAATCAGGCATTCTCAGTGCTCTAAATGTCAGATATTACACGTCTCATCCCCTGTCGCTAAGGAATTGCAATGGAAAAAAGGAAAACAGGATAGACGGATGATTATTAGCACACTTGCTCGAAGCTAGCAAAATGCGTCTCGTCTAAGCTCTTTGTCTTTGTTACACTGACGTTTCCAGCTTGCACATTATTTGCTAATACATTGGACGAATGTCATTCGGTATCAGAAGAATCCAAAGAAGACTTCAGCAAATAACTTTTTTCCGAATCTGGACGAAGTACGCAAACCATGAAGAATTGCACTCAGGAAATACGACTCCAGTAAAAGTGTCCCTTTAAACTTTCCTTTGAGTAAAAGTACAAACGTATCTGCCTGGAATTGTACTTAAGTATCCAAAGTACTATAAAATTGTATCGCTATAATGTTTTTATTATCGTTATTATCATTATTTTTGCTTAATCAAATGAAAAGACTCTAATGTGACTCCCAGCATGCTGATTTATGAATAGAATGATAGAGTAAAACACTGATTAATATCTATTACAATGGTCATGAGCCTAAAACCTTCTTTTCAACTACTTTAAAAAAATAAAAATAAACACAAATAAGGTCAACGTGTGATGGGAGTTCACGTCAGAAGTTTTTTCCATCATTTATTTCTCTCTAAATCTAAAATTCTGTCTAAATCTTCTGCTTGTTGATGAATTGATGCTGAACTGTATGTTAGTAGATACACCAAGTGCTAATCAACACAAGCTCAAACCAGAACTGCGCTCGACCCTGATTGGTGTCTTGCTTCGTGTTTGACCGGTTAAGTTTTTATGCTCACAAATAAAAAGGAACGACTGATTTCACCAATTGGAGTTGAGTAAAAACTAAGAGATTTGACTTTGAAGTGTAAAGAAGACAAAGTAAAAGAAACGTAAACAAGCTACTTAAGTGCAGTAACAAATTACATTTACTTCATTGCAGTCCACCAGTGATTTTCTCAAAGATCAAACCTGCGATTACATTTCTACAAGGAAGAAAGGACACCGTGAGATATGTATATAAAGTAAGACTCAAGACTTATTTCAACTGAAAAAGTGACTTCTAACAAAGTCTGAACTCTGACCTAAAAGTCAAGGCCTGTCAAAAAAAAAAAATAATTAATAATTTTTTTAAAAGCTTCTATAGTTGTCTGTAATTAGCGACCATCACATGAATTTTAATTGGTCTGTGAGACAAATACGCGAATCCACGGCAAATTGCTCGACTTGGAAATCATTTTGGCATGCGCAAACATTTTGACAGAGTGCGGTTTCAATTGGGTTCTCTATCCGTGAGCACTTCTTTTTTTTTTTTTTTTTTCCTGATCTTTCATACCTCACTCGCAAATGGCCTAATAATTACCTCAATTAGTTGAATAAATACTGCCAAGTGTCACGGAATGGTCAATGAGAATTGGGGGGGAAGGAGGGGGGGGGCAATTTCAGATGATTTGAAATGGAAAACATTCAAAGCAAACGCTAAGAAATCACCAGAGCTGTGAACACTAGAGTATGATCATAGCGTGCGACGTGCTCAAGCGTGCAACAATGGACCAATGAATCAATGCTCAAAAAACATCACTTCAAAAGTTAGATGACCCCGTGAATGGACTGGTAAGGCATGTCAAGAGAAAACACACACAAGGTCGTTCCTGAGCTCGTAAAGCGTCCAGGTTTGGTTACTGGACTTGGCACTAAAGCGGCAGGACTTGGACAGCTGCGGACGTCCCGGTGCCAGCCCCCGGCTGAGCTGGATTCTGAGGGACACTTGGTGGCTGTTGTGATTGTTTTACGCTTGTTTTTGCAAGACTCCAATTTCAAGCCTTTCTTTTTTTGAAGTAGGACGAGTGACCTGCCCGGGGTAACACATGGACTGTCCCATTTTAATGGGTAGCCCTTATTCACTCAAGCAGACTAACCGGAGACGTGGCACGTCATTCCTATGAGTCATAAGTCACAGGGCAGCACATGTGTACTGTTTACACAGCACAACATACCATCATCTCGCATTGCACTAGCGATACAGGAATCATTTTTCCACTCGTAGAGTCTTGTACTGGCTCTGATTACAAACACCCAGCTTGCTCACGAGATCATGAGGTTCAATTTCCTCAGCCATCTCGTAGTATAGTTCCAATCACTCACACACACACACACACACACACACACACACACACACACACACACACACACACACACACACTATTGGGGTTTGTGAGGACCTGCACCATATACACTGATTGGACATGGTCTAAAGACACAGAAAACATTTAATTTGCTATTTTACAAATATGACACTGATTTTGTATTAAAACTCACATACTGACATCTAAGATCTATAACTATTAGGAAAAAAATTATTCTGAATAACCCTTAAAACCATGACACTAGAAAACAAACACAAACATACAAATACGCAACATTTTCTGTTGCATTTCGATCTTTTTATTGGAGGATTTATATTTAATGGATTTATATTAAATGCGTCCGATCCTCAGAAGAGAGTATGTATTGTAAAGAAGAAAAAAAAAGCTCCAGCAACTCTGTGAGCACAACATGAAAGGATGATCGTGAGGCGAGTTTCTCATGAATGTGTGCTCAGCCTTGTGGCACAAAGGTAAATAAAGTCCAGTCAAAGGTGAGCCTGGGGACAGAGGGCCTCTGTTCAACTGTTATTACTGGGGGGAAAAAAGAAAAAGAAAGAAAGAAAAAAACAACGGTGGCCACCAGGTTCATGCAATTATGGGCGAGAAAGAGAGAACGAAAGGTGGAGAAGGTAAAACAACTGGGGGTTTAGTTCTTTGCTGCTGCTGCTGCTGTATTGACACTTTGAGAGTTTGGAGTGTGTGTGTGTGTGGGGGGGGGACTATATATATATATATATATATATATATATATATATATATATATATATATATATATATATATATATATATATATAAAGTTATATCTTCATTCCTGCCCTTTTCCAAATTGGAGGAATATCAACTGAGAAATTTTCCCAATAATAATGATGATGGCTTGCATGCTTTTTAACTGATGATTCGAGCTTTTCTGGGAGTTGGGATTGATCTGAACCTCTCCCTCGAATTCCTGTGCATCTCAGTCCCACAGTCACCTGTTCTGAATCTTGACACTTGGCAGATGGTAAGAATAACTATAAATGTTCATCCACCGCAAGCCCTGGCACCGGTAAGACTTTAATCCAATGCTGGATTTAATTGCTTTGTGCTCCGTTTGCGTGAAAAAAAAACACACAATAAAGCAACATATCGTGAATGTCAGGCTCGTGTAAAACATGGGATGAAACGGATTTTTTGAAATGTCTCTTGATGCCTGTTGTGATTGCGGACACGGTTTCAGCGGTCGTAAAACACGCGAGTTGAAAGATGAATGCGCAGCAGATTTATTTCCCTGTGTATCTCCAAAACAGCTACCCCTCAAATTAATGGCGCCTTTTAAAGCGACGCCGCTTTCTGCTTCTGCCCGATGCTGTTATATAACATCTGGCGTGAAAACGCTGAAGACCTCGTGGTCAGCTTTTTTCTTTTCTTTTTTTTTTTGTGCAATGCAAACCCTTAGGGAGTTATTAGTTATAAAAATCACAACTGCTTCATACAGCATATTTTGGTAGTTAAAGCGGGTGTGTGTAGTATTTCGATAGTTAATGTTAATTGTGTATGTATGTATGTATATATATTATATATATATATATATATATATTAGGGCCGTCCAAATTTATGCGTTAATGCCAATTCATCTAAAACGGCACAAATTTTATTAACGCGCAATTAATGCAGCCTGCATTTCTGTTGGACTATTTTTATTCAAAATATACATTAATAAATAGGTGAAATAAAAACCTTCAAAAAGTATATTTGCATAGCATAAGTTTTGTTTGGAGTCCTGATGACTTCCATAATTGAAAACAACGTATTTACCTGAAATCATTTACAAGAATATTTAGTCTTAATGCTCTTTGTTGAGTTTGGATTCATTAACATTTCATTTGGTTAATAAACATATATTTGCATAAAGCATCCATGTTTGTACACGCCCATGTTAGAGTATCAAAAACTTTAATATATATATATATATATATATATATATATATATATATATATATATATATATATATATATATATATATATATATATATATATATTTAAGATACATTTAGATAAAAACGTGCAATTAATTTTATATATATATATATATATATATATATATATATATATATATATATATATATATATATATATATATATATATATATATATATATAATTCAATGCCATTATTATTTATTATTATGGTATTTAATGCTTTCTGGGCTTAATTAATTATATTATAATTATATTATTCATATAATTTAGGGTTACAGTATATACAGTATATATATATACGCACACACACACACACACACACACACACACACACACACACACACACGCTTTGAACCCCCAACCCACTGATCCCCAGTCGTTTCCCTCTGCCCCTTTATCATAAACCCCGTGCAAACACAAAGACTGGGCGGCTGAAGCCAGAGACAGTAAACGTCAGAGTGGAATCCCGCCCTGTGATTTATCTGATGAGCCTTGACAACTTTCCTGCAGACTTCCAGAGAGTGCTATCAATTAATTCATCTGGTGTCAGCATGTGAGAGATTAAGCCTTAACAGCTGCCCGCTTTAAACCTCTTGCTGCCATGTGGAAGGTCCAAAAAAAAAATAGGCTTAAAACTTGACCCTCAGCGGACTGGGACAGAGCGAGTCAGAGCACAGAGTACGATCTTCACTGCAGCAATAATATCAGCAAAATCATCTATAATGTTAACTTCTAGGTCAACAATTTGAAAACAACTCAAGCGGTGATGCTATATACTGTATTCCAAAATACCCCACAGGGCTGACCTCTGACCCCCTGATACCGCACACAAAAAAAAAAATCCTTAACACAGTGACAGAGAATGTGATGGTCATCACACATGCTCCTGTTCTGTTCATTTACTCTGAACAAAACCTTCACAAGGTTTCACAATGTTGGCTGTTGAAGCCC
>NC_139577.1:2592030-2699906 GCF_946808225.1 Silurus aristotelis | reverse complement strand
ATCTATCTATCTATCTATCTATCTATCTATCTATCTATCTATCTATCTATCTATCATTTATCTTGCTGTCTTTCTACCTGTCTGTTTCTCTATCTATCTTTCTGTCTGTCTATATTTGTTTCTTTCTCTCTGTCTGGATCAAAGTGTAAATATAGAGTTTGTGACCTAAAATTGTATAAATTAAATAAAAATAAAATATATTCAAATAGTTTTTTGTATTTGTAATTGAATCTGGTTAAAATTCATAATTATTGTTAAATTTAAATTGATTATTACTCTAAACCACACACACACACACACACACACACACACACACACACACACACACACACACACACACACACACACACACACACACATCAGAAGACGGTAGACATTAAGAAGCTTCACTGCTGGGTTTAGATTTGAGCTCCAGCTGTCAGACCGAGGCCGAGACTCCTACAATGCGCTTGGTTGCGTTTTCTTTTCATGGAGAAGAAAAGACAGCGGGGTCTTTTTGTCCCCCTGCTGTTAAGCAACATAACAGGTGGAGCGTCGTCTTGTCAAGCCTGAGACGCTTAGGGCGCTTCAGATTTAGCCGGAGCCGCAAACAAAAACAAACTGCAACACCTTGCACTGACCCAATAACCCAGAACTCATCAAACTCTGAAATAAAAAAACACCCTCAGTTAATTAAAGGAATTAAAAATAAGAGTGTGTGTGTGTGGGATCAAGCCATGTAACTACTCCATGCCCTTTTAGCTTGGGGCGGGATAGGCTTACCTCTACGGCAATAATTCACTCAGAGCGATCATCAGCCCTATTAAAGGTTATGACATTTAAATGAGGTAATGAGCTAAAATCAGAAAGTGACTATTGCAATCTAGGCAGATCATCAGGCCTATATTTAATGTCTTTCTGAAACAAGCGGAATATTCTAGTGTTGTGGAGAAAAAAAAAAAAAAAAAAAAACGCTATAAGAGAATTGAACTATAAGAGAATTGAACTATCATCAAGAGTTCAAGTCTTCTAACTTTTCAAAGTTGAATACCCAGAAGGAACAAGACTAGCATGTCATTAACTTTAATACTACACACACACACACACACACACACACACACACACACACACACACACACACACACACACACACAGCCAGGACTCCTGCCCATGGTAAGTAGGCATTGACTTGACTTGGCAGTTCGAACCGTTTGGCATGACGAAGATGAAGTGACATGCATTTAGCACTGCCAGATTCATCCCAGGACTCCTCCGGGCTTCACAGTACACGTCCAGCATGTCCAGCACGTTGCTTTAAGTTGACAGTCAGTGACATTTAACACAGTGTGTGTACCGGAGTGTATAGATTATTTTATAGAGCAATGCCTGAACGAGTTTCAGTCACTCATTCACGGCTCAATTTTAATGCAGCAGCTCAACCTCCAAAACCAGTGTTGGACAGTTAGGAAGTAAACGTATCTGTACTTTACTGAAGTATTTCCATTTGGGGAGACTTTTACTTTACTATATTATAAGTAAAATTTCCTAATTTTTACTCTATTTCGTGAAATCATGCATTCCTTTTTATTTTTTTCTTCTTCTTTTGGCTACTTCCTTTAGGGGGCGCCACAGCAGATCATCCATCTCCATACCACTCTGTCCTCTACATCTGCTCTTTTCAAACCCTCTACCTGCATGTCTTCCCTCACGACACCCATAAACCTCCTTTCTGGTGGCTCCATCCTCAGCATTCTTCTAGCGATGTCCAAACCATCTCAATCTCGCCTCTCTCACTTTGTCCCCAAAACGTCCTACATGCGCTGTCCCACTAATAAACTAATTTCTAATCCTGTCCATCGTCGTTACTCCCAATGAAAACCTCAACATCTTCAGCTCTGCTACCTCCAGCTCCACCTCCTGTCTTTTACTCAACGCCACTGTCTCTAAACCTACAACATCTCAGGTCTCACCACAATCCTATAAACTTTCCCTTTCACTCTCACAGATACTCGTCTATCACAAATCATCCTGCTATCACTCTTCTCCACCCACTCCACCCTGCCTGCACCCTTTCCTTCACTTCTTTAACACACTCTCCATTACTTTTCACTGTTGACCACAGAAACCTGAAATCCTCCACCTTCTCCACCTCTTCTCCCTGCAACCGCACCACTCCACTGCCTTCCCTCTCATTCACACACATGTACTCTGTCTTACTCCTACTGACTTTCATTCCCCTTCTCTCCAGCGTGTACCTCCACCTCTTCAGGCTCTTCTCGACCTGCTCCCTACTCTCAACACAAATAATATCATCCGCAAACATCATAGTCCACAGAGACTCCTGTCTGACCTCGTCCTTCAACGTGTCCATCAATACCGCAAACAGGAAAGGGCTCAGAGTTGATCCTTGATGCAGTCCAACCTCCACCTTAAACCATTCTGTCATTCCTACTGCACACTTCACTGCTGTCACACTGTCCTCATACACTTTTTTTCACTTTCTAACCAACCAGGTTGGAAGTTGACAGTCAAGCAGGACAAACTTGAGAAATGTAGTCTTGTTACTACTACTAATAAAAATAATAATTCCAAATTGCATGCTAGGAGAGTTACCTGATCTAGGCTAGGAGATTGTTCTTTTTTCACAATAGCATAGCAAAAGGCACAACAAAACGGCAGCGTTAATTGTTACGTTTTCCGTGTATCCGATTAACATATGATTTAAAACTCATGGCATGTACAACAATGTCCTCAAGGTCTAATTAGCACCATCAGTGAGTTTTAACAGTGCACTACATTCACTTTCAAACAAAAAATAAATAAATACTAATATATTTACGATGCAACATTAACACCCCTGTACATTGTGTGCTAATTAGATGAGGTGATGCATTAGGATATTATCCGACCTAGCGTATTATACGCTTAACGGAAAGCTATTCCAGTAACGCGTTCTTTTCTTTGGCGGTTAGCAGAGTGAAAATGGTCTGTCATACGCTGTATTGCAGACCATGAGGTTTGAGAGGTCTGGAGGATTGTGAGGTCTTTGTAATTATATGTAGTTCATGATTGTGGTCTAAACTCTTGACTGGAGCAGAATTAGCTCAACGAGTGCACATCACACCAGAAATAGTGCTTTCTTCGACTGGCTACGCTCTCTTTTCTACGCTTGACAAGGTCTGCCGGGCAGCTGAACTCATTCAGACACTCAGACACTCAGACACTCAGACACACACACACACACACACACACACACACACACACACACACACACACACACACACTTCCAAGCTCGCCGTCCTGTCAGTCAGAGCGCTGGTGTTTGCCTCGCCGTCTCACCTGATAGTCGGAGTTATCTGCAATTCTAATCAATAGAGCACGGGCTGCCAGTGCAGCGGGGTTGAGCTTCAAACTACTCTGGAGTTATCTCCACAATACCCCCCCCCCCCCTCGCCCACCCCTCCCCTAAGCCATTTGTCTTTGTCAGAATACATCAACCTCCATGTCCTCAGTTGGGGAGGTCTGAGACGGAGACTGCACGAATTGAGAAATTGGCGGCCACCATGTTTGAGGAGGGAACCATTAGCCAAATGGACTTTTGACAGGCTCCTGGTGAATTATGGGAAATCTGGAGAGTAGCAAAGCATAAGGAGGGAGTTGAGAGTTTGTTGAAAGTGCAATCTATCTGTGTGGGTTTGCACGTTCGACAGTACAAACAGAGGATGGATGGAGCATTTACATCAGAAGGTTGAATTAATGCAGGAATCCTCCCGAATCTCGGGCCGACGTCAGGAAAGGCGCTTCACGACATGTTTTTGTACGAAAAAAAGATCAATGTACGAATAGCGGTGCTTTTTCTTTTTAATTTAATAAAGTATAGAAGCATATAAAACAAACCAGAGAAAACGCCAGGCCTCTTTCCAGAGATTTTAAATCACTTTCTTCGCCGTTCATCATTTTAATACAGGGGAAATTTGTCGAATGAATCACATGAGGGTTCGTTTTAAAGTACAGGTGCTATTCTTCACTATAACAGCCCTTAGTTATATCTCCACTAGATCTAAGCACTTAATCAGAATCCGAATACTTTATTGATCCCATGAGGAAGCTGTTGGGTTGCAGTTGCTCATATTAAGATTAAAGTTCAGATTAAACTGAAAAGGAAATGTGAATAAACATACATATTAATTTATATATTAAGTAAAATGAAATATGTAGTAGTAGTGAAACGTATTGCAGAAAAAATCAGACTAAAATGATACTTTTACAAGGTATTGCACATGTATATTATAATTGCACTGGAATTTTTAGATTAGATTTGATTTAACTTTATTGTCATTGTACAAAGTACATGTATAGAGCCACTAAAATTCAGTTAGCATTTAACCAATATATATGTATCGATAAGCTTTTTAACACAGAGAAAGTATATATATATATATATATATATATATATATATATATATATATATATATATATATATATATATATATAATAAGTAATAAATGCCACTGAAAAATAATTTTTAATCAACAAACATTTGTTGCGCCAGTCTCAAATCAAGCAAAACAACAACAAAATATGCCACGATGCACACATCCGGCGATTAAAACCGTCCGTGTGGAAACATAGCAAAAGTTCAGTTTAGTGTCCTGATAATTTACCATATTTATTTGATGATTTACCATAATTACTTTTAAACATTTACAAGAACATTAGGTCTCTATGTTGACTTTCGTTTCACTAATAATAACCATACCTTTCCATAAAATCCCTATTTGTCCATGCCCATGTTGAGTATTAAAAACTCGAACAGTATTAATTTAAGGTACATTTAATGTGTGATTAAGGTGTGATCACTTGTCAGTTAACTCATGACAATCGTGTGATTAATCGCGTAAATCCAAAAGCAGTGAAAAAAATTTAATAAAAAAAAAAAAAACAGACAATAAACAGAAAATTTCCCATGAATCATATCACCTTATTTCTGAACATTACACCTACAGGCCCATATTTTTTAATTAGATTCAAGCTGCCACGAGTTTCTGAGTTCCAGTTCGCGTCTGATTAATAACTATAAGTCCTCAGTAATAACTTTAATAAAGGTTAGTTCCAAGACTCAAGACCTAAAAATTAAATAAATAAATCGGAGCGCCCTTTGGGATCGGAGTGCAATAACCACGAAGTGAAGTCTCTGCTGAGAAACTGCAAGTTAGCCATAAATAAACGATTTGAGTTTCCTTTCGATTAAATGGACACATCGCTGCTTTCGGAAAATGTATCTCTGACGTCTCCGCCTAATCGCACTAATCGATCTATAGTGTGTGCGTGTGCTCGCCTAATATACCGCACATGCGCTGTAGGCTTGAGTACTACTCTTTAGTGTGCCTGTGTGTGTGTGTGTGTGTGTGTGTGTGTGTGTGTGTGTGTGTGTGTGTGTGTGTGTGTGCATGTACAGTAGCCAGTGTTAGAAATAACCCAATTCTCAACGGCTCGGACGCAGCAGATTTGCCAACAACACCGCCGTTTAATAACCTATTTAATTGATAAATATAATATTTGAGTATATTTGTAACAGGACTGGAGGGCACACGTAATGAATGGATCTTTCTGAAGTCATTTGGAACGGGCTGGAAACTAGTTTAGTTTAATTAGATCCTCCAGAGATGGGGATGAGGTGGTGGTGGTGGTGGTGGTGGGGGGGGGGGGTTTAGTGGTGTCCCAGTTCTAACGGAAACTATCCTTCCGTAACATGTTTGCAAAAACGCAGGGGCAATTTCATTAAATGAATGATAATTGTGTCTAGCGCGAACGCTGAACTCCAGAGCCGCGATGCGGGAAGATGGGAATTTCAGATAGGCTCCGATTGGTCCGATTGGACCTCCGAACCAGATCTTCAGACCTTACTATATTTACATGCCTACTGAGGATTTCAGGTAATATGCACAGAGATCAGGGGTTATAGGAGACAAAAAAAAGAGAAAATGTACTACGACAATCAATTAGGGTGCAAACGCTTCATCACGGGCCTACAAGCAGCATATAACGTCTGTCAGGAAAACGTGCAAAGCGATGCACGTGTTAGAAGCTGTGACTGATGTCAGATGTGGGCGTCGGATAACAATATACGACCGTCGCAGCACCGTTTTCTGCTAATATTGGCGCGGCGGTATAAAATGGACACAATGTACATTAGATATGCAGAGACAAATCCAAATGAATGAATCTAAAATGATTAATTAGAATAAAAAACAAATCAATTAAACCTAGAAAATAATCCTAAATTTGAATGTAACTTTTTTTTAAAACTTAACTACGTTTTAATGCACTACGAAATGACGGAAACGGCGTCGCTGCACTTTTCACCTGCTGACATTTTCCAAAAAAACTGAAATAAACAGGATTTTTACATTTTTCAGCAATCAAGCTTTTAACCTCAGCAATACTTTTGTGTTTCAAATGATTTATTTTATAATTTATCAAACCGTTCCTGTCCTTTAAAAGTCAAAATGATTACCGATGCAAGTCATCAAGCATTCATTACAGTTTTTGGGTAATTGATGTATTTTTGTCGCTGACGGAAAACGCAAACACGGCGCAAAAAAAAAAAAAAAAAAAAAAAAAAGACAAAAAAAAAAGACAAAAATTTTATCAAATTAATGTTTTTTTTTATTATGTAAAGTGCTGTTCAACTTGTTTGTATGGAATATAACTGAAACTTCTTATATATATATATATTCAATATACTACTATATATACTATTTGGTCAAAAGTTTGTGGACACCTCACCATAAGATTCGGATGTGCTTTTTGAAACATCCCATTCCACATTTACTTCTCGATCACTGTTGTAACAACCTTCACTCCTCTGGGAAGATGCACTAGATTTTGTAGAGATTTGTGCTCATAACAGAATCATAACATATCTTCATGGAGCTGGCTTTGTGCCCCTCTGGCATTATCATGCTGGAACAGGTTTGGGTCTCTTATAGTTCAATTGAAATGAAAATCTTATACATTTGTGTCTCCAACTTTGTTGTAACAGTTTGGGGAAGAACCACATATGGTTTAATATATATATATATATATATATATATTACAGCAACAGAAGGTTCTGGATTTTTCCCCCTAACCAGTAACACTACTAAAATATAATATATTGTGCTACATTGTGTACAGAATCTAAACAGGGCATGCTAACGGCCCTCGATTAGGTTACAATTCTCTTTACTTTCGTGGTAAGTATTTACATTTACATTTATGCTTTTATCCAGAGAGATTTACAATTATCTCATTTACACACCTGAGAAACTGAGGGTCAAAGATTTTGCTCAAGGGTCCAACACTTAAACAGGCTTAAAAGGCCACGTTTTCATAAAAGCGTAAAAGGTCACTGCTGGGCCACTTATTCTTTTGGTATAAAATGAAACAACGAGAAAAAGTGCATGCATCTGAAGTCTATTCAACGCGTATTTCCGAAATACTGCTGTAAAATTAAACAGAATGATCATGAAGTGGAATTACACGTCAGCCAAACTCAGTAGTTAAACCCGTATACGATACATTTACATAATGTCAAAACACCAAAATGTCTCACACGCAAAAGTTGAGAGATCTCTCAAGCCCGCCCCATATACATCCGATTACAATCGGCTTTACATATATCAAAAAAAGACCGAAACCGGAGCAGGATTGTTTCCTGAAACAGAACGGCACAGAGGTTCCTCGGCAGTGAAGATCTGCAGGTTCCAGGTAAAAACGACTGATACTAAAGAGCTGTGAGTCTTTTCAAGGCAAAAAAGAAAAAAAAAAGAACTCCAGAAATGACAAGTTGTCCGCCTTCCTGTCAAAGAATATGAAATGAGCGCTGGTAGAAAAAAAAACCTCGCACAAGCTGTCCTACGGAGATCTAAACTTAAGACGAGACTTTTTTTTTTTTTTAAGCCGTAACACTTCTCGGTTTCAGAGATATAATAAAAAAGACTTTTTTCTCATGTATTAATAGATAGTGATCACAGATAAAAGCATTAGAAACCTGAAACCTGGTTAAACATCTTGCCAATGGCGCAACACGCAATGCGGCCAAAAGTTCGTGAACAAAATACTATAAAAGTCATATCTTATTGTTGAACATTTTCAGCATTTAGTCCTGTATAATAACTTTTTCTAATGGGAAAGTGTTCAGTAGAGTCGAGGTCAAATCTAATAGGGCTTTTTACTTATCACATGTACTTTTTACAGCAGAGTAAAATTCCTACTCAAATCCCAGCGATGTAAGAAAGCACCCCTGGAGCACTGAAAGCTAAGGGCTTTGCTCAAGAGCCCCAAAAGTGCCAGCTTGGTCGATATAGGGGCTTGAACCCCCAACCTTCTGATCAGTAACTCAATCCTTAATCACTGAGCTCCCACTCCGTAAACATGTTGTTGGAGCTCACTTTGTGCACAGTGGACTCGGATTGCGGTGAAGCGTTAAGCAGAGCAGCATCACAAAAATCTAATTATAAATTAGACCTGATCCTTCATCTGCAACAGGAACGTGTGTGCATCGGTGCATGGGATTCGGTTCTCGCGAGCTCTGTTAAGCAGCCGGGATAACAACAGTGTCGTATTCGTAATCTCACGGGCAAATATTGGAAGTGGTGGATTAAAGGAACAGTTCAGGGAGAGACAAATTGAACTCAAATCTCCAACCACGTTAAATGTGGCGTCTGCAGGCGTTTGGAAAAATCTATTTATTTAGCAAGTGCAACTGTAGAACTACAGATGATGTTTGGATATATGTTTTGCCTAATGGGTGAAATATGGCATTGAATTAGACCTCAAGCAGAATCCCATATTTGGGACTTAAAGAGTTACGTCCTCGAGACTGCTTTTAACGTATACTATATGTGATTTATCACCGATCCCCCCCCCTCCCCTCAGTCTGCCTCATAAACCTCAGTCACAGCAGCCTCTCAGTGGCCTTGTTTTTACACTTAAAGGTGCAATAACAATTTCAAGAAAGTCATTCTCCACCTCCTTTCTCTTTGTCTGTCTCTCTCTCACACCGACGAACATCTACAAAGCGTTCGGTAAACAACCCACTCCCACCTCCTATGACGCCTGTTTTATGAGACGCCCTGATGGTGTCTAGACGAGACGCTTTACACAGAGCCGTGATATAATCTTACATGTTCGCTGGTGCTGAAACACGGAAACGTGGCGCCGTAATGAAACGGCAAGCCATCCCTGGGCACTATGCATAATTTAATATAGCCAATCCACTAATTGGGATGTTTTTGAAAGTAGGGGAAGAAACCAGACAACCCAGAGGAAACATCAGGAGGAATTTAATGGAACCTGAGCTCAGGCTGTAATAGTAGTTTCGAAGTAATTTTTTTTCCAGATGCTGTATGTAATTTTTTTTTTCGGACCGTAATGTTATAACATCACAATCAGGATCGTCAGTAAAATGCTGGCTAGTTGCTAACCCTGGAGCACGGCCCAGCCGCAGTGGAGAGCCGAGTGTGAGAATATATTTTGAGGCCTGGCTACATGCGTGAGTGTGTGTGAGAACAGGAGGCCAGGGAAGCCAGGTAGCAGCAGCATGACAAAAACCTCGGGCGAGAAAAACGGCGCGACACGCACTGTGACTTTTATCCCGCTCACGAATACAAAGCAACAGCAGAACGCTGGAATCGTGAGGCAGCTTTTCACACACGAGCGCCGGCCAGTCTCGTAAAAAATACACACTTAAAAGGCTCTGGTATCCAAATAATAACGACAACCTGCTAACCAGCTAGACTAAACAATCAGCTTTTGGAATAACCAAAATAAATTAAATCATGCTTTTTTTTTTTTTTTTTATCGTTAATGCTAGTTTGCTCATTTTTATAAAAACACAGCATGGGTTTATAGACATTATATGGAGAAAAGGATTGGGACATTTCAGCCATATGTGCTTCTTTCCTAAAATGTTACCTGAAAAATGGTAACACTATTGTATAGGATGTCTTGGGATTCTGTAGAATTATATTTTCCCATCACTTAAACTAGGAGACCCAAAACGTTTGGGGTGGAGTAGAAGATCTCATGCTACAGAGCTATAAACCCTATCGAACCCCTTTGGGATGAGTTGGAACGATGATTGCACCCCAGGCTTCCTCACCTCACCTCACCTCCACCAGTACCTGATCTCCATAAATGAGCATACTCAAAAATGTTGAAGATCATCTTCCCAGAGAAGTGGAGGTTATTACAAGCAAATGAGGATGAAATGTGGAATGAGATGTTCAAAAAGCACATATGAAAGTTTCAGACAGATGCCCACAAACTTTGGTTTATAATGTCAATGTGTCAATATATATATATATATGTTTTTGCATTATGGATCTGATTAAGGCCTCAACCAGATGGAAAGATTAAGTCGATGAACTCTCCTGAACTGAATCATTAAAACATGCCTCAGGCCTGGAGTTCATGTTGACCTTGGTGTCGTGGGGTATGAAATACTGCCCTGTTTAACCTCTTGTCAAATGACCCCTGCCAGGGCATTTAACATGAGTTACACTCTCAAGCAGAAACGTCCGGGAAGAATCTCAAGGGACAATTCGATGAAAATTATTATTACAAACCATTTTACTGATTATTATTATAATATAAATGATTATAAAGCAATGATATGAATGTATGATGTTATGATGCACAAGGTACGTGCGTGCAAAGTATAATCTTATTAGCATCCGTACAACTCAGCGATTTCAGCTCGATTGGGCGAAGTGCTAACGAGGCGATGAAGCTCCCATCAGGCCAAAGTTAGCTGAGGCATTAGCACACACCCCGCTGATCCATATATCCAGCTGGATAGGTGCACTGACAGGAATTAACACCGAGGAGTTTAAATCCAGCACAAAGGCAGAGTCATGCTAACGTGCCACAGCTTGTTTCAATATGGGAAGTCAGAGGTCTGGAGTGCATGTGACCTGCGCTAATCCTCCAAAAAGATGCAACGCATTACAGCCTAACAAGGTGCCCTTTCAAGGTCAACTGGATCATTTTATTGACTGTTACCAGTCCAAAAAATACAATTACATTCCAGTATCAAGGTTTTATCATATCCAAGATTTTTTTTCCCCCAAAATAATTTTTTTTATTTCAGAGCATCGTATAAAACAATGATGCCGAAAGCAGCTTTTGCACCGATTTCAGTCACTTTTGCTTTCTATACACGCTGGAATGGAATAAGTGGAGTTTACCGCTGAGCATCCATTACAGCTGATAACACTTATGAAGCACTGATATTGAAGCGAGCTGGCAGAAAACAGATACAAAAAAAAAAAAAACAGAGCCGGAGTCAGCATTTTTGTTTTTGTTTTTTTTTCTTTCAGGCTGACTATAAACAAGGATAAAACCTGGCTCGCCATGTACCTGAGCGATATGATGCCCTTTTTAAATGCAAATATCGATGTGATTTCATTTTCAGATCATTTCCTGGGTTGGTATATTATTAGAATGTTTTTCCAAGTTTTGCTCCCTCTACAGCATTTTTTCCACAATGCAGACGGTTCCCACGTTACGATGGGTCGACTTATGACTTTGCAATGATGATAGCGATACAAAAAAACAAAAAAAATTAACATTTCCGTGCGGCATTTACATTTCCGTATGACACGTTGAGACTCTGCCGGCGTTCCTCTCGTCAGCGGTCGACAGAGCTCCGTTGTCTCTGTGTAAGAGTCTGCATTTATTTCTGTGTTTTTAGTGTTTCGAAACCAGCGCTCGTCCACACCCCTACAAAAACATACATATAGACTGTATAGTTTATACATTACGATACTGTTTTTATTAATAACGCCCAAATGAGGAAGGGTTCCCCTTTTGAGTCTGGTTCCTCTCAAGGTTTTTTCCTTATAACATCTAATGGAGTTTTTCCTTGCCACAGTCTCCATGGCTGCTCATTAGGGATAAACACACATCGTTTACCCTAACTGTTAAACTCTGTATACAAATATAATAATAAAAGCGCTATGGAAATAAACTTGACTTGACTTTCTTTCTTTCGGCTTCTCCCATTACGGGTCGCCACAGCGGATCCTCCGCATGGTTGATTTGGCACATGTTTTTACGCTGGATGCCCTTCCTAACGCAACCCTCCCCAATTTATCCGGGCTTGGGACCAGCACTAAGAGTGGCTGGGGTTGGTTTTAATGTACTGTAAATTGTATGAACAAATGACAGTATACTACCCCATCACTTAACACCATTCATTAAGACTCCTGGGTAGGCTGGGCCATGTCTAGACTTATTATATTTTCAAATCATGTAACACCTCCATCATAACTCAGGGACTACATGTAATATACAATATAAACAGATAGAACAGAAATCCTCTCCGGTATTCCCAATCAGCCTCAGTTGCTCGCTCCAGTATCTTAATAAACAACATCTTTCCTCTTGAAATCTTTTCTTCCTGGCTTCTATCTTTAAGGATTACTTTTTTGACTTGACCTTTGTGTTCGCGTTCACGTTTTATCGATTTTTTCCCCCATCCCCATCCCCATCCCAAGGTGACTTACAACTTACAGCTATTGAGGGGGAGAAAAAACTCACTAGAAAGTTTTCTGCAATATGACTGCTCAATTAGGTCAAAAAGAAGCGAATCAGGTTGCACAAATATGCGAAAAGCGCCGCTCGAACTCGATTCCCCGCCAAGCAGGATGACGCAATTCCGAGAAAACACGAGCAAAAGAGGCTGTTGAAAAGGTTGAGGACCTTTGCTCATCTGTGTCAAACGACATTATGCTGCACGGTGCTTCGCATAACAGGCTTAAGTGCATTGTTGCCATCAGCGTGACAGGCACCGATCTTCATTCTCTCTTTTTTTTTTCCTCCTTTTTTAATTAGCCAATTGAGCTCTTTAATACTTCTCATCTCTCTCTTGTCTCATGTCTCTTTCACTCCCTGAGTATTTTTTTTCAACAGGGCCTGTCTGAAGAGCTTGATGAAGAGGGAACATCTGCTTTCAAAGGGTTTGCTCATTATTCAAAGAGAGAAGGAAAGATGGAGACGCTGAGGCAGAGATACACACCTGAGTAAACAAAGAACTCTACTGTTCTCATCAATTAAGCAATCTCTGTGATTGTTCTGTTGCCTACAACAGATACTGGAAGCACATGATGAACACAAGAACAGCTGGGTCCCTTGAAGTAACGGATTAAAAAAAAGAAAAAAAAAGACTGGCAGTGAATAAACAGTCAGCCAGTCGATAAACAGTAAACAATAAATAAACAAAAAGAAAAAAAAAAAAGCACGGGCCGACACGAAATTTCGAAAACACCAGCGAAATCGCTTTCCCTTGAGCCTCAACTGAATGCAAAGCGCCCATCCAGACTAATAGCCTTTTGCATAATGCCATTAAGAAGCTGAAAGCATGAAATCGCTCTCTCTGGTTCGTTCTTGTAGACTCTGATAAAGAATTTGTGAGGGAAATGATGCCCTTGTAGGAAGAGGCTCAGTCTGGGGTTCACTTCAGAAGGCCCCTGCAAGCAAATCCGGAGAGATTTGACAGGGTTGTCAGCATGGGACAGTTTTTAAAAAATTACCTCGCAAAGCCGCAAGGCTTTCCGTCCCATCGTGATGTCTCATTTTTGCTTTTGTGCTCTGGTGATACACACTGAGAACGACTTCCATCAAAGCCTCTCGCTTTATCTGACACTTCACTTATCATCCGACGACTAAGCAGCTACGTGCGAAGACAGACTCGAGAGGAGGCAGAGAATTCAATACAAAGAACCTGACAGTAAAAGACATTTAAAAAGTCCATAGACATAAAGAAAAAAAAGGCTGCCATAGAGGGGGTCAGGAGAGTTTTAGAATTTTGGAGAGGTTGAGGCCATGAACAGGTGCTCGTATCTTGGGACCTTGACAGAGGAATTCGGGCTGGTCTGCCCCATGGGAGGCAGGCTCCGGTGTGCCCTGTCTTCCTTAAAAACACACACAGAGAGGAATGACTATGACTGTTGACTCCCCCCACCCGAGGCAGAACAGCAAGCCCAGCTGTGAGGTCAATCTTCCCGGGTAGCATTTCAAGAAGCCGAAAAATAATACGAGTGTTGGCAAATGGATGGCAGGTCGCCCCACATCCAGGGGGTCATCAGTCCACCTGGGCATCACCCAAGGACAAAGGTAAGGAATGCACTGAGAAAGAGGAGGAGTTGATATGCCTCAGAGGCTCTAGATTGGTCCCGTTGTGTTGCTTTCCTTCTGTGGGCAGGTGGGAAGGTCATGCCTTCGGCAACACTTCTGTTTACGGAAAGAGGCCTCGACACATTGATCATTCATCAGGGGGACCTCAGAATGACTGAGGGGTTTTTAGAGAAATGGATTTTTACTCCCCCTTCCCCCTATAAATGTGCTACTGCTACTACCAACTGCAAGCTCGTATAACTACTGCATTTCTAGCAGCTCATTACTAAACATCCTGCATTGGTCACTTTGCACTTAAGCAGCACTGTGTTTTCTGCTGCAATCCCTCTTACCTCTAGCTGTACCATGCTATAAAAGGTTATGGCATCATAAAGCCAAGCACTATGTGCATCCTACACCAGTTAAAGCTGCCTGTTTTATACACAGACTATTATCGGTAATCGGAAAGCAAATACAGAGGATGTGGTGGTAGAGGGCATGCATATTGGCCAAGGTTGTCCAACATCCACCCCTGAGCCATGCGCCTCTGCCTCGTTTTTTTTCCCCTATTCAGATGATTTGTGACTGATGCGCTCAGGCATGTCCGACTCCGGATTAAAGAACCAGCGTTCCAGTGATTATGAATGGGGAAAAAAGTACTGCCTGAGTTTTCCACCATGAAGCAAGAGGACCAAATGATGCTTTTACTGCTTAAAAACAATCCGAGTCAGAGGAGTTATCAAGCAAACGCTGCATCTAGTGAATGAAGCTAATTAACAATCCTTTGTTTAATCATTAACTTGGAGAAACGAACATCTGACCAAGCTTTCAGACTGGCTTTAATCGCATGCCAGAAAAGGTATGCTCGGTCAGCAGGCATCTTGTTGATCTTTAATCCCACGGAGCAATAAATCAGGCCCTCCATTCAGATCCAGCCAAAGTGAACAAACACTCTTCAGTTCGCCAAGCACCTGTACCCCCTTGAAATTAAACGGCAGCGAGCGAGAGTGGAGATGCATAAAAGCCCGGGCTGCCGCGAGAGCCGCATTTAAGAAGATTCAATTTCAGATCTTTGCTTCCGAAGAACAGATCCGTTCTCCAATAGCATTGCGCATGGAAAAAAACAAGAGAAATCACTAAGCTGACGACTATCTCGGCTCTGGGCTCGCAGAAGACGGAAAAGTTATAAAGTTCTTGTCTTATATAAGACATTATCAGCTGGTCTCTACAAATTCTCCAATCCATTTCGTAGGAATAAAATACACTGGTCACTGTGTCACGGTAGGAGTGGCTGATCCGTTGCTGCCTCTGCTTACCTGCCACCGAGATCCCATCCACCCCTGCAGGCGATAAGCACTATCTGCATACGCCAGATGGGCCTCCATCATTCTACCATGATGAAAAGGCAATGCTATAAGAGCACAGTGGCCTGTTTACACCTTCAGGCAGCTAGCCCCGCAAAAAAATAAAAATAGAAATGCCATGGCATGAAATCAACCTAAACAGTATATTAGATAGCGCACCCATTTTGCGCACGCCATTCCAGCATACGCAATAACCCACTGAGACGGAGACGGCATCGAAGATATTGCGAGATATTGTGAATAGTGGAGCTTATATACAGTAAATATGGAGCCATTGGCTAGACGTGGCTCGGTAGGGCGATTATCTGGCGGAACGAGGAAGGTGAAAAAGCGCACCTTTGTTTATTGTTCTCTCCTCAGCCTTTAACAGTTCGTGACAGACCAGCTTTATTAAACTGGGCTTTGAGCACACTCCGAGAGCCAGTAAAACTTCCCTTAGTGCAGGATGGGGATCAATTCAAATGGACAATCTCCAAATTATTGCGATGTAATAGCCCTGATAGCGCAGCTGCCTGTGCTGTGTCAGGGGGTTAAATGGGGAGGTTTAATACTTTAATCAAGTTTAATCTCGGGGTGGATCGAGAAAAAAAAAAAAAGCCTGATTTCTGCATGCCCTAATTGAGAAATGTCAACGGAAGGCTTTGGGTGGGAAAACGGCGCAGTTTGAGGTAAAGGTTGACACTTATTTAATATTTTAACTTTTCCTACCGAACCTAAAGAAAAAAAAAAAAGGTGCCCCAGGAGGTGATGGATATCAATGCGTTTTTGATTGCACGTTCCATCATTTATCACGGTAGTAAAGCCAATCCTGGTCTGTCAAGATCTGCCAATACAGATCATCATTCGCTTTACAAAGCGACCGAGCGAATTCTCCGCTGACTTACACTCCTAGTTTTCCCAAATTATAAAGCTTATAAAATATCATGTTTTCAGATAGAAAGAGTGCTAATATGACTCTACCTCTACCATTTATCAGTCATCTCTCGTCTGCCATTCTTTTCACCGTTGCGGCTAAAACATAAGGTTTTGGAGATATTATCCGCTTTGGGCATAATGCTTTAAACACTGCTTTCCTCTGTTCTTCTATGACCCGATATTAAGTTTCCGAAGCTGATTAGGAGTCTCCAAAGTGCAAACAGACCGCTAATGTGTCTTACCTTGGGTGTGCAGGCACAGGGAGTACGTTCTTATAATTACAATTTAATAATGACTTTTCTCAAGCTGACAGCCAAACTTTTGTTCCGTCTTATATATATTTTTTTAATGGAATAAACACAACAAGAACTTTGTTTCTTTTAATTTATTGTAATTTTATTTTATAAAAACATCAGTTTAGGCCGTTTGCATGATGCAATTATATTTCAGATTAGCATAAATGAACTATTATTTCAGAATTCATTTAGCCAGAAATGAGGAAAGAAATGATTTTCTCACGCAGGTCTTGGATGTGATCTGGTTAATGAAATGACACGGGGTTTCTTTGCGCATTTGAATTTGTTCTTTTCTTTATACAATAGAAAAAAGCTTTCCAGGATAAAACTAAAGTGCCAGGCTATTTTAAATAACGATTTAGAATCGCATATAATATGTTAGGATAACATCTATACCCGAGTCTTGTTTTTAGAGATTGTACAGTCCATAAAACAATGTTGTTTGGTTCTTGTCCAGAAGTGAAAGTGATGGATATACAGCACTGCATCGCCTCCTGACCTGACACGAGCACTTAACAGATAGATGGATTAAAATATGATGGATGAATGGGTGGATGACAGATAAATGAACAGGAAGACGAAGAGATATAGATAGCAAGTAGCCACACTCGTTTTTGCCTCGATTCGGGCAAAGACGTCCGCACACCTTCTCCAGATGTCTTTTGTAATAAACTAACAAATACCCCAATTACAATGGATATTAAAAACTGAATTTAAGGTCCATCATGATGTGCATAAAGATTTGTTCGTTTGACTCGATGAACGAAATCCATCTCTGTCTCAGACTGCTGATTTCCTAATGAGATACGTTTGAGGTTAGGATAAAAGATTGATATCTAAGGAATGGCCCACGCTGTTGTTCTAATAGTGCACTGGGGAAACATTCACCACATGAATCTCTGTTTGAATCCCTGCCTCATTTTTCAATTGCACTCAAAATGCCTGTGCTTTGTTAGACAAAAATTGCCTTGACATACCATGAATAAGAGAAATGGAGAACTAGACTGATAGATAAGTGGCGTTTTTGATCCAACTTTCACCAGCTAGATAATAGTTTTTGTCTCATTTCTAACTTGGTTTAGTAGGGGTAGGTTAAAGGGTCATGACCCAACAAGTTGCTTGTCAGTTGGTAGCCACAAGCACCACGAGTGGTCAAATGCCATTTGGAGAGCGCAGAGCGCCCAACAATGCCGACATTAGCCGCTCCTTGTCCGACCAGTGACTAAGCATATTGACCCGGTATCAAAGGTCAGTAGAAGAATGAACTCCCTGATTGGCTGTTCAGCTTGAAGGCTAGTTGCAGGGGAAGAAAAATGGAAGCAAGCCATGAATCAAGCAAACCGTACTCTCAAGGGAGCCCGTGCTACTCGGTATCTACATTTTCAACTGCTTACATTCTCAATAAGGTGTTTTCAGCAAACAGTCTCTAAGCAGAACTAAACTAGAAATTAAGATGGCATGGTATGGAAAATTTAGAGACAGCATCCCTTAAACATGCCCGAAACCCTTCAAAAGATTACCAGTGTGGAATAGTTTTTACGCATTCCACTTGAGTTTTACTATAATAGTGTACAAATTTAGACATAAAATTTTGAACCATTTGTATTTCTGAATTTACATTTCATCCTATTATTTATCACAGAACTGCAAATACAGCCAGTTCACTCTCCTTTTTACCACGAAGCACAACCAGGACTACAGGTTGCATCCCAGAGCTATGTGATACGATTCACCCCATTACGATGCAATGCAATCCAATTTCAGTTCGATTCAACACGATGCGATCTGATGCAATACTATTCATTGGATAAAATATGGTGCCATGCAATTCAATATTGTATAGCTAGTACGCTTTGATTTCTTTGATCGAGACAGACAGCAAATCATCTATTTGCTTAAGTGCCCTTTAAATTCTAATGTATGGCTCTTTCACAAACAGGCCTTTGCACTACAATAAACATTAAATAAAACCAGAAGTTCTTTTCTTGTTCTGTCTCCAAGAGGAAGCAGCTCTACCTCTACCATGTCAATCTACATAGAAAATATTAGGCGCAAATTATTGGTCACTTTTTGAAAATTAAAAATATTGCGCATCTACAAATGATTATATATAAACAAATCGTTTTTTACAGATGCAAATATGTTTAAAATGATGGATCACGATACAAATGTCAACTTTTTTCAATTGATGCATCACATATATACTATGATATATATGATTTGATACATACATATATACTGTGTGTGTGTGTGTGTGTGTGTGTGTGTGTGTGTGTGTGTGTGTGTGTGTGTGTGTGTGTGTGTGTGTATATATATATATATATATACAGACAGACAGACAGACAGACAGACAGACAGACAGACAGACAGACAGACAGACAGATAGATAGATAGATAGATAGATAGATAGAGAGATAGAGAGATAGAGAGATAGAGAGATAGAAATACACAGATATATGATGAGTAAATGCATGGAAGTAAAAGCAGGAAGTGCTGCATTCGGTTTGCGAGAGCAAATAATGATGTGTTTGCAGAGCCCTCGATAGTACACCTGGTGTCTCCCGTATACAGAGCCCTATATAAAAAGTCTAGATAGTAAATAGTGATTGACTGAAGGAGGGAGTCGTTCGGAAGCACTGTGCTGTCTGCTTTTAAATACTAGTATGTCAAGGAGAGCTGGCTTTGTAATGTGGACATTTTTACAGAACGCGTGAGGCCTGTTGTGGCATAGCTTCAAAAACAAAAAAGGGCTCTAGATTCAGTCTCAGGCTCTAGATTCAGTCTCATTAGTCTAAGTGAGAAACTGCTTGAGTTCCTTTACAACAGGGGAGAGGCTTCACTTCACATGGGTCCATTGTGAGGATTGTCGCCTGCTGACTGGACCACAAATTGCCATGTCAAGAACTTTGACCCCCTCTTCATCTCGCTCGGCCATAATGCTTCACCCGCTGACCTCGGCTAGTGAATGTACGTTACAAAAGGGCCGGGACGTGATAAAGGAAAGCCACAACAAACACTTTATCTGAAATGCGCTGATGTCAGTGAAAGGGAAGGAAAAAGCATGTGACCGTGTGCATTAGAAGGATGACACAGAAGGGGATTGTGCTCATTCAAGTCATACAGAGACGCCTAGTGATGGATTCCACACTACAGCATTTATCAGCAATCGATGGATGGCTAAGACAGCAATAGACCAGACATCTCATATATTCAGTTTTTTTTTTCTTCATACGGCAGACGGAGCACAAAAGGGAGGAAGCAGCCGAAGCCTGGGACTTTCGCAGATAATATTCACCAGAATGTCACGCCAAAATCTGACGTATAAAGATTGGTAGCTACAATCTCAGCACCGGGCTCAGATCCAGCGAAGAATGCAATTCATTCCTCAGAGCCGTGTGCCATGGAGTGCAAACCGCAGCTCGCTAAAAACCATACATCGACTTTTATTTCACACCGGAAAGGAATGGGCCTGCAAATAATTCATGTTCTGTTTGCGCTTGGAACCTTCCCGCAGTATTAAAATGATAAAGTATACATGCTTAAGCTTTAAATACAAAGGAAGGGCCAAAATACGGTAATTCGACGCTCGAGAATAATACCGAGCTGTTATTGTTCGGGATGGTTAATGATGGCCTGTGGAGGTGACACTATCTGAGAGGATTCTTCTTCATGCTTGCGTTCTTTGTTCTAGCGCCGTGGGCTGTTAGTGCAGCGGTGCAACTGTTGGCTGACAGTATTAATCCCCCTTTTTTTTTTTTTTACTCGCCATATCCGCATAATATTCAGCGACTAATCAAGCTTGGTGTAATTAGGCCTGTATGCTTGTGTAACTCCAGACTGATTCGGTGATTAACAAGCCTTTGCGTTGCGCTCGAATGGAGGAGAAACAATAAGACGATGAGGGCCGATATATGAGTGTGTATGGTACTGGTACACTCTCAGATCCGATCATGGCTAAAGCTGATAGACGTAAGATGCTTTTATTTGATAAAGCGGGCAATGCTAAGCCCTACATAGACCTGAATAACGTGCGTAGTCTAACTTCTCAGGAGATCAGAGCACTGCACAGTAGCTACATAATAATAAAAGCCATGAAAAAGAGAACTTTACTTTCTGCAATGAAGAGCATACTCCTGTATTTGCCAGAGCCAGTTTACGAGCCGTCCACTGGGCTTGTTGCGCTATTTCTGTGTGAAATTTGAAGGGAAAATGCTTTTCTGTTACAATGCCTGCGGCTCTGTGTTAAGTTACATTCTGGGGGTTTTGTCTTTGGCTGTACTACTTTTTATACATCAGGGTTTGGCCTAATGATGTGTATATTCAAGGGAAAAAAAAATTGGAAATGAAATTTTCTACCCCAACCGATCCACCTCTTAATACCATCGTTATGACACCACGGCTGTAGATTCCATCAATATTATAGAGAAACGCAGTGTAAATGCCATTACCGAAGCAAGAAACCCAATAAACGCAATTCAACATGTCTCCCTTCACTGTAGCCACAGCTGCACCTCTTACATACATACATCGTCGCTAGGAGAAGCGTCGCTATTAACCTCGTAAAATTATTTCCGTGCATTTTTCAAGTGCGTTATGTTTTTCCTAGGGACTGGAAATTTCGGCAAATGGTGTAAGGTTTGCTACAGATGCAGTTCGATAGCTTTGACTAGCGTGCTCTCTGACCATCCAATCGAAGGACGTGAAAATGCAGACGAATTCTGGCAGCTGTGAGCGGGCCTCAGACTGATCAATTCGCAGACTGATTGGCCCTGATGGCCTACCACTATTTGTGTGTATGTGTATATAATAATAATATTAATAATAACAATAATTATTTTATATAGCACCTTTAATAGTTACATTCCAAAGCGCTTTCCAAGCATAGAAAAAACAATTTTTTTATATTAATATTAATAATAATAAAAATAATAATACAATAAAATAAAAGAAGTAAATAAACATTACAGAATAAGTCTGTAGTTTTAAGATAAAGTACATTTATTTGTTTCTGTATTACAAACGTACTCATTAGTTAAAGTGAAGGCAGAGAATTGTCTCTCCTGGTGCATACTTCTAATCAGCATATTTCCCCACCCTCCTTCATGACTGTGATAAAAGAACGAGCAATTCTTTCGGGAAAATAAAAACAAAGGAGGACGGAATTTAATGCCCATCTGTTTGGTGCCGCAGCAGACCTGGCTGGGTGGAACGTGCGCGGCGTTTCACGTTTCCTGCGCGATCAAAGACCCTACTGGCATCACAGGCTGCATAGTAAGCAAGAGAACCAACGAGAGCGAGAGAGAGATTTAACCAACCACCAGCAGAGAGTCCCAACTTTGAGCAAACGTAGACCCCTGAGAACGACCCCTTCACAAGCAAACTCCGAACAAACATGACGGCATCTCGTTTCTTTTCACGCGGTTTTCTAGAGTATTTGCAGACGGGCTGGTAATTTAATCAGTTTTTCTTTTGGGTTCCGGTACTGCAGACAGGACACACACACACACACACACACACACACACACACACACACACACACACACATAGGCTGAAATGAATCAGCTTTGGCTAATCAGCATCCTGCAAAAAGTCATTTAGCACAAAAACATATTCAGGCAAAAAAAAAAAAAAAAAAAACCTAATTCATAAACGAGGATGATTCAAAAAGGAGGGCATGACCCTGCACACTGACCTTTGCCTGATTTATTATTTTAGCCTGCTGTGAAGTGCGTAAATAACCCAGATTTTACACCGAGTTGTGAAAACACTCAGACACAAAGCAACAAAGCACGCATGCCAATCAGAACTTGAGTACACACTCACACAAAGACAGACTCACATAAGCAAATTTGACAGTCCACAAGTGACACACACACACACACACACACACACACACACACACACACTAGGAGCTGACACATTCTCACTTTCTGAAACATGGCAGCGTTCTGCATGTCCCTCGACAACAGAAGTGTTGAATCTGACACCGTGGCTGCCGTGCCAAACAGGCGTTACGTTCTCACCTATCAGACTCACACTAAAGAGCTCGCACGCCGTACGCTACGGAACAGACACGGACCCGGGACAGAAGCATCCCTCGGGGGAATCGGATCGCCAGTGGAGGCATCTGAAAAGGGTTTCAAATATGTATCATGATGCATAGTCAGAAAAATCGTGGAGCTGAATTGGGATGGAAGCGTCCATATTGTATTTGTAGTGTGGACAGGAAACAAGTCCTCATGCGCCCCTGATTTTAAAGACCACCAGATTCTGTTTTCTTGTAAATCCAAGATGGATTCAATAATGCTTGAAATACACTATATGGCAAAAATATTGGGACGCCTGACTTTCCCAGCACACAGGGGGAGTGGTAGCTCCAGTGGTTAAGGTGCTGTGTTACTGATCAGAAGGTCAGGGGTTCAAACCCCGGTATTACCAAGCTGCCACTCTTGGGCCCTTGAGCAAGGCCCTTAACCCTCTGTGCTCCAGGGGCGCCGTATCATGTCTGACCCTGCGCTCAAAACCCCAGCTTCTGAGCAAGCTGGGATATGCGAAGAACAAATTTCACGTTGCTGTAATGTATGTGTTCTATTCTATTCTATGTTCTTCTCCAAACTGTTACCACAAATCTGGAGGGACACGATTGTTTCTGACATCTATGGCACATAGAAGCATAACGTGTTTCCTTCAGGAGTTCCAAAACTGTTTCTGCATGACAATACCCCTAAAACAAGCTCCACAAAGAAACACTTCTCATGGGTTGGAGTGGAAGATCTTAAGTAGCCTGCTATAGAGCGCTGACCTCAACCCTAGTGAAAAACTTTAGGATGAATGTGAACACTGATTGCACCCCAGGCTTCCCAACACCCTTGTGGCTGAATGAATCTTTACAAATCTCCACAAGTACACGGTGAAATCTAGTGGAACATCTCTGCAGAAGAGTGGATGCAATTATAACAGCGACTGTGGAATGGATTACATACAACTCTTGTGATCAGGTGTCTAGAAATGTCACTTTCCGTCTAGATTAAACTGAAGAACATGTTCAGCGTTGCACTATTTTATATTCCAGCCATATTTATTCTCAATATACTGCATCATACAGACATTCATATATGTACATCATCTTTTTATTTAAGCTTGTTTACCTCAAAAGAAATCAGTGTTGGACAGTAGTGAAGTAAATGTAATTCTGTTCTTAAGTATTTCCATCTGGGAAAACTTTAACTTCACTAAATATCTTTCTTTTTTACTCAACGACATTTTGCAGAATCAGTCGATCCTTTTTATATATGGAGATAAAAACGCAACTGGTGAAACACGCAGCGAGTCACCAATCAGGATCGAGCTCTGTTTTGTTTTGATTGGCGCTCGGTGTATCTACTGATCCCCAACATACAGTTCAGCATCAGTTCAACAGCAAGCAGAACATTTAGAGAGGAAAATCATTCTACTATTAGATCAGTGTGTTGAGACTCACATTTTCACACAACCGGAGCTGATTAAATAAAAATGACACAAATGATAATATGAACATTATAGCCGTAATAAATCATAGTAATTTGGATACTTAAGTACATTTGAAGGCAAATACTTTTCTACTTTAACTCTTTAAGTGAAAGTTTAAAGGGACACTTTTATTTTTACGGGACTCATATTTTATCTCTACTTTAACTACATGGTTTGGGAAGTTCGTCCATCGCTGCTGATCCACAGCACAAGATTTACGCAGTTATACTGTATATATATCATAACTTATTACCCACTGCACCTTCTGTACACAAATCACACATTTCCCCCTGTACATATGAACCCAAACTCTCATTTACTATATTGTTATTTATTGTAAATAGGTTAATTATGCACGTCTGGTTCATTGGCTCTGCACTAGGTACTTTGTACAATGACAATAAAGTTGAATCTAATTTAATCTAATGTTCCTTTTTTCAAAAAATTTAACATTATATACACTTCCCAAAACAGTAATTATGCTTCATCACATCTGAATTTAGTTTTATCGCTTTGTGTGCATTCATCCTACTAGTTATTAGCCGTTGCTATAGAAACCGATAAACCTTTGTATTTGTATTGCAGCTGGAAATTCTGTCTGACCTGCTGTTGGGGAAAACGAATCCCCAATGACCAATCAGTACTCTGTATCGCTGTATGACTTTGTGAGAATTACTGGTTTTACTATGACGGTCTGGATGCTGGTCTTCAAAATAACCAATGGGGTTTTAGCAATGGGCAGTTATCACACTGGACAGAAGTAGTAAAGCGGTGGAGCAAGGAAGCCATGCACAATAGATCTCTTGGACACTTTTTAGTCAACATGTCCAAGACCTGTGCACTTTATAGGTGTGAGCATTGTGGTCGCATTCATTTGAGATTGTGTGTTTCAGTGGAAAAGGCGATTTTAAGCGTATTTGGTCTTTTTATTACTGAGAAAAAAAAAAACTATGTTCTTGGAGCAAACAAAAATTCCATGAAACTGACCAGTGAAATGTCATAAAGGCCAGATGTGGAAAGAGTCATCAGATATTCTACTCATGTAAAAGTGCTGTTACTTCAATTAAATTTTACTTTAGAACAAGTTACCAAGTCAAAAGAACAAGTCAAAATAAAAAAAAAAATGACACTGGGGGTGGGGTGGGGTGGGGGTTTCTAGTGAAGTTCTAAAAAGAACAAAGAGATATAAATCTCAAACGAGTTGTTTTTAAATAAAGGAACATTTTTAAACCAATAAAAAATGCAAAAAAAAAAAAAGTCTATGACTTGAGTCTAATGTTAGACTAATTATGTTAACTTATGCACTTTCACAGCAAAAAAATAAATGATAATGTCATTTATGAAAATGAGAGAAATCGCAAAAAAAAAAATGCAGATTCAGATTTAAGGAAATGAGCGCACGCATGCTTTCATTCCGACGCTATTTCGCTTTCAACTTGATCTGTTTTGTCCGTTTCTTTCTTTCTTTCTTTCTTTCTTTCTTTCTTTCTTTCTTTCTTTCTTTCTTTCTTTCTTTCTTTCTTTCTTTCTTTCTCTCTTTATTTCTTTTTTTCTTTCTTTCTTTAACGTGTTTGTCCTTTCCGCCGAACAATCAGTCAGTTTCCGGGGCGAGATTTTGTTCTTTTTGCGTTATTTTTATTAGTAGTTTTTTTACTCAGTAAAAAAATGCGATTAAAAAAAATACGATAAAAAAATGCAGTTAAGAAAACTTTAAACAAACTTCAAACAAAACAAACTAAAGTAAAAAATACAGATTTAAAAAACTACTTTAAAAAGTGAAAGTAGAAAAAAAAAACCCTACTCAATTACAATAATGCAACTTTAAATGCTCATTTCAGGGTAAATGTAATTTAGTTGACTGGACTAAGACCTACCAAGAACCACCCCCCCGACACACACTCGCACACACTAACTTGTGTAAACAGGTCCCGTGCAGTCCACTGAGAGAGCTGCCGTGACTCTTTGAAACTCCGATCCAGAGGCCAAGCGATAAAACACATCAAAGCCGGCTACTTGATCTGGCCTTGTGGAGTTTGCAGGGTTGTGTAAACGAAAGGCAAGGCCACAAGAGAGACAGAGGAGACAGAGCTTCACCATAGTATGAAGACCACCATGGAAGATTCCACCTTCTGATTTGAAACCCCTGTGATTCTCCCCCGTGATTTGCTTCCGTCCTAAGCTACATCTTTCACAAGGATCTGAGGGATTCGCATTTTTTTTTGCTATACTTCTATATCAAGTGGGAACACGTCTGATTTGATTGAAAAGGGCTGGTGATTTCCATTGAGTCCAACGTGCACAGTGGAGGAAACACCAGAAATATGACAAGCAAACAAATATGTGTTTCACTTGATTTCATCATCTAAACATCCTGTTTTAAATTTTCAACCTACATTAAGGGAAAAAAGAATAATAAAAGAAAAAGGGAATAAAATGGGGTAACAAGGCGTAGAATAGCGCATGAAGAATGCCTTCAAAGGTTAATAAAATGGTGAATCGTCTTCGAGTCTTCTTTTATACCTAAGCACATGGCAGCTCTAGCTAATCCACTTCTCATGCTTTCGCTCTCCATCATGAATCAGGAGAACCTTAAACCTTTGGAGGGATAATCAGAGGGTGAGGCAACAACGATACCAACTATTCTAGTTCCTAGTTGATTATCCTGATACTATATACGCTACCAAAGTATTGGAACACCTGACTTTTCCAGACATATTTGCTTCTTCTGCAGACGCTTACCTCCAACTCAGAGGCACACAATTGTTTCTTTTTCCTTTTTTGAAGTTAGAGACCCAAAGCTGTTCCAGCAATAAAAATGCCTCTGTTTAAAGCGTCTATAAAGATATTATATCTAACCCTAACCCTAGATATGAGTCGGAGTGGAAGATCCTCCTGCTATAGAGCTCTAAGACTATAGAACATGAAAGAATGTGAACGTTGACTGCACCCCAGACCTCTTTACCACACCTCCATCTGACTTTACTAAAACCCTTGTGGCTGATAAATCTCCACAAATCTGGTATAAGATGTGCACCATGAACATACCAACCTTATGGACAGATGCCCTCAAAACTTTGTAACTATTGGGGGTGTGTAACCTCATTCTATGGGGGAGGTGGTATCTCAGTGGTTTTTGGGTTACTAATTGGAAGGTCTTTGGTTTGAGACCCCCTTTTGCCAAGCTGCAATTCTTGGGCCCTTGAGCAAGGCCCTTGACCCTCTATGTGATTTATGCACAGAAAGAATTTCACTGTACTGTAGTGTAAATGTGGCGAGTAAAAAGCTCCTTTAAATATGAAAAATTTGTCACATGGATCAACCCAGATTTTTTTTGTATGTTTGTTTTTCAGATGTAACCATAGAACCAATTGTATTTAATACAGCGGCAGCCATATTGAGCATGAACTACAATAAAGGTTGTATTTATCATATGAACAGATGTCAGCGGCAGTTTGTTTAACAAAAGTCCTATGTGAGGCTACAAGCAAACTACAGAAATATTAATAATGAGGCATATATTAATCATGAAACAATTAATACTTTTATTAATATTAATATACATTATGCAATAATATTAAGATTGCTATTAATATTTATCTAAATGATGTAATAATATCAGTATTGTTATTATTATTAATATAAATGATGTAATAATATTAGTATTATTGTTACTAGTAATTATTTACAAGTAGGACGCATATGTTACCCAAAGTATACAAGAATTACATGTTTAGCAATAACGTTAGCACTGAAGGGATCATCTGTCAGAAGATTATTATTCACCCTGAAATAAAGTCAACTTGAATATATTACATGGTCAGAAGTTCTCCATGCAGATTCTGCGCACACACACACACACACACACACACACACACACACACACACACACACACACACACACACACACACACACACACACACACACACACACACACTCAAGCCCAGAGAATCCCATCTTGGTTATTTTTAATCCCATGCCGTTTCCATTATAACTCGTCAATTTCGAGGTTTTTATTCCCTCGAGTGGACGAAACAAATGGCCAATGAGTCACGCTGTATTTTTATTATTATTTTTTTTACCGAAGCTCAAAGGAACGAGAAGAGAAATTGGCTTTGTGTTTTGCCTGGCCTAAAAGCAGCAGCCTTCATTTGAAAGGCTTTATCATTTTAATGATTAAGCTCCCTGGCGACAGACAAATTAAAGCCACGTCTTGGGAAACATAATGAATATAAATCTTATTAAAAGGACTTATTTAAGTGAGAGGCTTCGCGCTTTCTTCAGCTTGGATTCCTTATACAAATATTTTAGATCGTTTTTAGATCAACACTACGAGATATTAGAGTGGAAGAAAACATAGATCTGGGGGTTGTGAAATCCGTCTCCTTGCTTTCCACGTTCCAGTACTGTGCTCTCCTGTTCCTGTGTCTCTGCCTCTTCTCTCTGTACCTTTCATTTCTCTCCATTCCCCCCCCCTCCTTTTTTTTCGTTTTGTCATGCTCCCTTTTTCACTCTGTCTACAAATCCCATGGCATTGCAGAGCGCTTTGTTTACTCAGTGGGGTTTAGAGAGAGACGTAGATGATAACGAAGTGTGTGAGAGGAGAGGATTAGGGCCGGTATGCTGGGGAATGGTCCCTGAGTACAGTCACTCATCACACACATAGAGGTGGTGTACATGTCTTAGAAGGGCCTCGGGGACACATGTGTGAATGTTTGTGTGTGTGTGTGTGTGTGTGTGTGTGTGTGTGTGTGTGTGTGTGTGTGTGTGTTTACAGTGTAAAGTATAGGACATTAATATATATAATATATAATATATTAGGGATGGTCAGATTCAGCAAGTCGCATCGGTGTGTCAGCATAAAAGTTAACAACATGATGCATGGATTTAAAAAAGTGTGCCTGCGAATATATATATATATATACAGTGAGGAAAATAAGTATTTGAACACCCTGCTATTTTGCAAGTTCTCCCACTTAGAAATCATGGAGTGGTCTGAAATTGTCATCGTAGGTGCATGTCCACTGTGAGAGACATAATCTAAAAAAAAAAATCCAGAAATCACAATATATGATTTTTAAACTATTAATTTGTATGATACAGCTGCAAATAAGTATTTGAACACCTGTCTATCAGCTAGAATTCTGACCCTCAAAGACCTGTTAGTCTGCCTTTAAAATGTCCACCTCCACTACATTTATTATCCTAAATTAGATGCACCTGTTTGAGGTCGTTAGCTGCATAAAGACACCTGTCCACCCCATACAATCAGTAAGAATCCAACTACTAACATGGCCAAGACCAAAGAGCTGTCCAAAGACACTAGAGACAAAATTGTACACCTCCACAAGGCTGGAAAGGGCTACGGGGAAATTGCCAAGCAGCTTGGTGAAAAAAGGTCCACTGTTGGAGCAATCATTAGAAAATGGAAGAAGCTAAACATGACTATCAATCTCCCTCGGACTGGGGCTCCATGCAAGATCTCACCTCGTGGGGTCTCAATGATCCTAAGGAAGGTGAGAAATCAGCCCAGAACTACACGGGAGGAGCTGGTCAATGACCTGAAAAGAGCTGGGACCACTGTTTCCAAGGTTACTGTTGGTAATACACTAAGACGTCATGGTTTGAAATCATGCATGGCACGGAAGGTTCCCCTGCTTAAACCAGCACATGTCCAGGCACGTTTTAAGTTTGTCAATGACCATTTAGATGATCCAGAGGAGTCATGGGAGAAAGTCATGTGCTCAGATGAGACCAAAATAGAACTTTTGGGTCATAATTCCACTAAACGTGTTTGGAGGAAGAAGAATGATGAGTACCATCCCAAGAACACCATCCCTACTGTGAAGCATGGGGGTGGTAGCATCATGCTTTGGGGGTGTTTTTCTGCACATGGGACAGGGCGACTGCACTGTATTAAGAAGAGGATGACCGGGGCCATGTATTGCGAGATTTTGGGGAACAACCTCCTTCCCTCATTTAGAGCATTGAAGATGGGTCGAGGCTGGATCTTCCAACATGACAATGACCTGAAGCACACAGCCAGGATAACCAAGGAGTGGCTCTGTAAGAAGCATATCAAGGTTCGGGCATGGCCTAGCCAGTCTCCAGACCTAAACCCAATAGAGAATCTTTGGAGGGAGCTCAAACTCCATGTTTCTCAGTGACAGGTCAGAACCCTGACTGATCTAGAGAAGATCTGTGTGGAGGAGTGGGCCAAAATCCCTCCTACAGTGTGTGCAAACCTGGTGAAAAACTACAGGAAACGTTTGACCTCTGTAATTGCAAACAAAGGCTACTGTACCAAATATTAACATTGACTTTCTCAGGTGTTCAAATACTTATTTGCAGCTGTATCATACAAATAAATTGTTAAAAAATCATACATTGTGATTTCTGGATATTTTTTTTTAGATTATGTCTCTCACAGTGGACATGCACCTACGATGACAATTTCAGACCCCTCCATGATTTCTAAGTGGGAGAACTTGCAAAATAGCAGGGTGTTCAAATACTTATTTTCCTCACTGTATATAATTATAAGTAGATGCGCTATACTTTTATAATTTTTATCAAACAAAGTAAGCGATAATTTGTGACCGATATTTTCTATGTACAGTAGATCGATTTCTCTTCGCTAAACGTCTTCTGCTGCTACGTGAATATGACGTATCACAACGCTTCGGAGAACGAGGCGTGTCCTGAGAGTCACATATTGTATAATACAGATTAACATGGCAGAGGTAGAGCCGCATCCTCCTGCAGACGGAACAGGAAAAGAACGTCTGGTGTTAATTAATGGTTTTTTCACACAATGCATTGAAATGTCAAAGTAGGATTGATTATTTTTTTACTCATGATTAACTCATGAGAGCTGTGTGCATGTCTGGGGTTCTTATATTATCGTGTTTGAGAAGGGGAATTTTTTTTTAAAATAATATTTGGATGAAAATCCCCTAGATGGAGCTCACAGAGTCAGACTAGATGTTACTGGTTGGCCAAAGGGCACATTGCCCAATCCTTTGCTCAGGTGCCAAGCCGATGTCACAAACAATAATGGCTCCTTCACTGCCTTCGTGCCTCTTTTCTCATCTTGCATCCCCTTCTTCCATCTTCTAGGGCACACAGCAAACAAGATAATAGAGTAAGCAAAGGATGAGTGTGTGTCTCTTCAGTAGGAGTGAGCTTCAAGAAGTAAACATGGCAAAAGATAAACGTGGGTGATTAAAGATTTCGATAAAAGATTTCGAATATGGAGATACTTTTTCCATATGCGAGAGGGAGGAAAGTGTTTGTTAGCTGAACCGATTTATTCGCCCCATAAATATACATATGATTAAATAATGACATTCTTTGTGACATTTAGCTCATTCTAATAATTGCCAGCTTTTCATTCCTCGACCTGCTAATTAGACTCATCAGGCTTTTATTGATCAGATTTCCAAAATCTGCTTAAACTCTACCTAATGGTTTGCAGACCCGCTAAGGCTAATTTCCACCCAGATAACAATCCAGCTCAATAGTTTCGAAAAACACAAGTACAAACCAATCAGCGAAACCATCTTATTAGTCACTTGGGGCCATTTTGTTTTCTCACTTCTTTCGAACCAAAATCAGGTCCAGATGTGCACATGGATTCTAAGACTTGATGTCTGACAGATATATATACAGTACAGACCAAAAGTTTGGACACACCTTCTCATTCAAAGAGTTTTCTTTATTTTCATGACTACTATAGACTAAAGTCACACTGAACGCATCAAGGGCTATTTGACCAAGAAGGAGAGTGATGGGGTGCTGCAGATGACCTGGCCTCCACAGTCACCGGACCTGAACCCAATCGAGATGGTTTAGGGGTGAGCTGGACCGCAGAGTGAAGGCAAAAGGGCCAACAAGTGCCAAGCATCTCTCGGGGAACTCCTTCAAGACTGTTGGAAGACCATTTCAGGTGACTGCCTCTTGAAGCTCATCAAGAGAATGCCAAGAGTGTGCAAAGCAGTAATCAAAGCAAAAGGTGGCTACTTTGAAGAACCTAGAATATGACATTTTTCAGTTGTTTCACACTTTTTTGTTATGTATATAATTCCATATATAATTCCACATGTGTTCATTCATAGTTTTGATGCCTTCAGTGTGAATCTACAATTTTCATAGTCATGAAAATAAAGAAAACTCTTTGAATGAGAAGGTGTGTCCAAACTTTTGGTCTGTACTGTATTTAATTCACTTTATTTGTAGAGCGCTTTTAACAATGGACATTTTGTCAAAGCAGCTTTACACATATATATATAGAGGTAGTAAAAGAACGTTCTTCCTCATTCCATCAAATCTTCCTCGAGTGCTAAATTCTATTGTAAGGCAAGTTTGGCTTTTTGATGATGATCTAATAAACGAACGCATTCCTGTCGACCAAGACTGCTATCGTTTGAATGGAAATTATTTCAAGCTGTGGCTTCAGAATCGAGCACGGCCACGGGCAAAAACGGGAAGTGGAGCACTTGGATGTACTCGTATTCCTTTTCCTGGAGAGTATTCCTGCTTACTCAGAAAGAAAGAAAGAAAGAGAGAGAGAGAGAGAGAGAGAGAGAGAGAGAGAGAGAGAGAGAGAGAGAGAGAGAGAGAGAGAGAAGGCACTACTGGTACGTCAGTTCAAATATATTTTCCATTAGCTGTTAGCGGCAGATGCGAGATAACAGTAAACAAATCATTGGCTCGCAACAGATAAATAGAAATGTGTAGCATGTAATCACGCACTGGACAAATGTACATACAGAGTACAAGCAAACACCGGGGCAGAGGCTGAATCGCTTTCAGCAAAGAGCAGCGAGTGCGGCTAAAAAGAAATTAGGCCACGGTATATCGTCAGCGTTTATTGAACAAATGACTCGTGTCCGGGGAATACTTCATTACCGGGATTATGGATCGTTTCCTGTTGGTAAGTGCTCGGGGAAAACAAATGTGAAGCCACACTAGGGGTTTTCCCCACTTTGGAAGAATGTGGAGCTCCAGAGCTTGAGACTGGAAGTTCAGCTGAATTTTCATTAGCTGGGATACTTCCTGTTTATTTGTTTATTTTATTTATTAAAGAAAAAAAAAATTTGATTCAGCATTTTAGATTTGCGGAGTTAAAGGAGTGAACGCGTTTAATGAACGTGACACGTGAACCGACTTGTCCATCTTATCTCACCATGTGCAAGTGGAGATTCACGGTTGCAGTGTGATTTATGGATGGAGACAAAAAAATGATAAATTATTCATAATATTGGAGAAAAAAAAAAAAAAACGGGAGGAAACGGAGAGCTTCTGACAGGTTCAGAGAGTTTCACAAACACGCGACGGCAGGTTTCCTCACCGGTCCGGTAACCTTGTGTAACAGAGCTCGAGAGGATTTGCTTCCTGACCATCATGTATATGGACTTTAAGAAGCCACATGACATGGATAGAAGAAGATCCAAAAGCAACCCGAAGGGGAAGAAGGAGGAGGGAAACACTATTCCCCACACTTTTTGGAAGGGAAATAAAGCAAGAGCATTACTGAGAACTAGGGTTGCAAAGGGGTGGAAAATTTCCAGAAAACTTCCAGAATTTAGGACATATTCCATATGGATGATCCTGCAAGATTTTTTTTCCAACTACATATACGTGCAATTTTGTAAATTACCGGTTTATTCCAATTCAATCCCAGAATTTTGCAACTCTACTGATTGCTTTGATGGTGGGCAGAGGCTCAGAGCTTCAGTTCACCCTAAATGTGATGAACGAGGTTGAGGTCAGGGATTGAAACAGGACATTCACCTTCTTCCACCTTGTCTTCTTCACCATGTTCACACCTGCTTTGGCAAACCATTTCAAAAGTTTCAAAGTTTATTTCTATAGTGGGTTTTTCACAATAGACAATGTCTCGAAGCAGTTTTTTAGAACGTACGAATTATAGAACAAAACTCACTTATATTTCAATGTGTGTATTTGGCAAGGAAAAACTCCATCAGATAGTATGAGGAAGAAACCTTGAGAGGAACCTGACTCTATTTCTCTATTTCTCACTCCTGGTGTGACTATAAATCATTATAAAAACAAAGGCAGGAGAGTGAGAAATATCATCAGCACCAAAGTGTGTGATTATGGAAATGTACACACTTTTTTTTTTACGTATTTATGGTCGTTGCCCCGACGTTTCAAAGTGATAAACAAACGCCAGGCAGAAATGATGCAGCTTGAAGCGTCTTGGGCTTGGGTGTGCAGTACAGAGTTGAAACGTGTGGATGAGCATCTGTTGGGAAACGATTAAAAATTTTCAAATTTATCTGGATTAGTACAGACAAAGCCTATGAATGTCCTTTTTACTGTCTTATACAGTCAGTTGGAGTTGTTGTGGGACCAGGAGCTTCTGAGCAACTCAAAAATTAGCTCAACATCTGAGATATTAGATTATAAATTCAACACCAACTCCTCCATGCCAGAACTTTGGAATGTTCATTGATGGAGAAACAACATGTGCAGAATGTAATTTGAGTAGTGATTAAGAGGCTGTTTATCCTCAAAGTCTAATATTTGAATTCTTCATGAAGTGAGATCCAGCTGGTGCCGGTACAGTTTTAGATGGCTCGGGCTCCGGCATCTTCTCTTTGAAGGTCCGAAATCCTCATGAGGTGGGACACTACTGATGTTGAAGCTCGCTTTGTACACATGTTTGTGTCCCTTAGCTCCTCTGACTGGAAATTCTGATGCTAAATACATTGAAACACAAACAATTTCCATTTACTAAACAACTTTCGGTGTGTTTTGGAGCGATCGGGTTGCCAGAACCGCACAATTTTCCCTTTTCGAATACATGAAAAGAAAAGGAAGCAGAAATCAGTAATCGAATGAACCCGCTCGTCATTTGTACCCTGAGATGTCCTTTATAATGTGCGTTTTTGACGTGATTAAGGCGGAAACTGGTGCAAAGTAGACCAGTGTTCATCTCCTCACCATTAAACTGAGCCCGAACGAAAGGGCTTGCAGCGTTTAACAGACGAATTTCGCTCTTTTTCCGACATCACAACACGCCACTTCATCTAAATATAGAATGAACAAAAAGTCACTCGATAATGAATGGTGCGATCGTTCTCCATCAATTAGTCCATCCATCACTTCTGATTGGACTCGAGTGCGATTGTGCCGCCTGTTCTCACCTCCCTCTGGCAAAAGGACGTCACACGACACACAGCCGAGCCCTGTGGGTAAATCTGTCCCATTAAAAAGGAGCAGAGATTCACTTGGGCTTGCTTTTTTTTCCATTTCTGGGTGAAATGACCTTGGAGAGCTCTGTTAAATATACCTACATACAGTCACACTCATCCTTTCCTTCGTTCCACCAAACTCCCACGCTTCTGAATGGCACAGCAATTGCTGAAGGATCATTCCATCGTGTGGCAGGAGTTTAATGCAGTTCATGTTCACAGCAAACTTCAGAGTGGGTCCATGGACCTTCACCATGAACTAATTATTGGTCTCGGAAACGCTGAATATTTCTGTTGATCCTCTGGGATTTCTTTTAGGAGTTTGCAAAAGGAAGGGAAGAAAAAATATCGTAAGCGAGCGGCAGTTCTGTGGATGGAAACACCATGTTGATGAGGGAAGTCAAAGACGAACCGGACTGGTTGAAGCTGACGGCAAGACACCGAATAGTTAATGGGCACGAACATGGTGAAAAGAAAAACAGCTTAGAACACACAACCTTGAGGCAGATAAACAATAACAGCAGAAGACTGTTGAAGAAATGAAGTGGGGACAGTAATAAATGGACATTCGGTGCCACCCTGATCAGGATGGGGGGGAGTCTGGTTCTTTTAAAGGTTTCTTCCTCATTCCATCTCAGGAAAGTTTTTCTTGTCACTCTCACCACTGGCTCACTCATTAGGGACAAACTTATAGGCAATAGAATTATTTCATTAAAATAAGCTGCTTTGAGACAACGTCCGATGTTGATAGCGTTTTATAAATAAAATTGATTCGAAGTGAACTGAACATATGCAAGAAGGGAGTAAAAGAAACATGTTCTTTTTCCATCCTCACCGTCCATTTCTTGTTCCTGGCTGAAAAGAGAGAAAGCGGATGTGGTCCAAAAGTTTAGAAGATCATCTGCCTCTAGGTTGCATGTTCTGAGCTGCATTTCTGCTCACCATGGTGACTATAATCAAATATTTTTCAGGAGTTTCAAACGAACTGGTTGGTGAATGACTGAAGATAGCAGGTTTAATCAAAGGTTCACTCACTCACCCCAGATGCTTTATGCAGATCTGCTTTCCTGCATTCGATTTATTTCAAATTCGCATTCTGCTTTATATTTTAAGAAGGATTTACTTAGTTTAAGGTTAAGCCCCTTCTTGTGTATGATTAAACGGTTTATGCGACTAAAACGACCACCAGCTGAAGGTCCAGGCTTAAAACTTCGTGCATGTATTAATGAACAACATTTAAAAAAAAACAGAGTCTGAGTCGTATGTGAGCTATTCGAGGTCGAGAATTAATCCTCATGCAGACATTTCACATAATACATGTAGGGCAAGTTAGAAAAACAAAGATCTACCTGAAGGGAGAATAAGTAAAAAAAATTAATAAAAAGTCAAAGTTCTGTAAATGTTTTAATAAAAGTCCAAATAAACATAAGATTAAAGCACGAGTTGGAAACACAAACAGAAGTCAAGGTGCCGTATCTACACAAAGAAATTGCTAATGATGTATTGGATAATGAAGACTGAGTCAGAAAGAGGATGGAAGAACTCTATTGCCCTTCTTTTATTTTTTTTCCGCGATGCAACAAGTATTTTTTTTTTTTACTTGCTGTTCACAAAGGAGTAGGGAAAGAAAAAAAAAATCCAATGAAAGAGAACGCTCTAAACCTTTGACCCTTCCAGCTTGGTAGAAAGTAAGTGGCTGCCAGGGGGAAAAGAAAGCAGCAGCAGCAGCAGATAAACCAGACATAGAGCGAGCATAGTTCTGGCCTCGAGGATGGAAACCGAACGCACAAACTCAGCAGGCTGGATCGACTTGCCGATAGGCACTAGTGAAGAGGCAGTGAAGTGTAGCCAGGAAGCATGCATTAAACAAAAGGAGGATGATACTATAGTTAAAAAGTCAGCCGAGACAAAGCAACTCGGGACGTTCGTAAGCGTCACACAAAAAAACGTGACACGGCGTGCAAAATGGCTTCGAGCAGACAGATTCGGATGGAACAAAGCAACTTGAAGGGAGAATAACACCTAACCTGGCAACCTCGGCGGAAAATTGTCCGTGGCCTTTTCAAGATTTTCGCAGGCGAGCCGCCGTAGCAAATAATAGCATTGAATAATCATTATTTTATATATAACCTTTAAAAGTTGAAGCATAGAAGAAGAAATAAAAAATAGTTAAAATAATAATAATAATGATCAAATAAAATATGTAAATATACATCACACAAAAAAAAAAAAACACATTCCTAAAAAAGCAATAAAAGATTTAGCGCCGTGCCTAGCAAATTAATTGAATTGAACATATGCAAGAAGTGAAAACCGGATGGGGTCTTATGGTCTAAAAGACCATCTTATTCTCATAACCTTTTAATCGCTTTCTGCAGAATCGTGCCGTAGCGCCGAGCTAAGCATGATTGTGAAAAGCTAAATCCTGTCGATCAAGAGCTCTGGCTAAGCAAAGGTGAAACTCCCATCCATCAAAGATGGTAGATGTTGTTTTTTTTATTTTTTTGATTACAATATCTTTAATGTTTAATGCGATCACTCTATCACCATTACTCTTCCACGTACACACTACAGCATTGTGAAAACAGTCTGGGAATGTCTGGAGTCTGGTCAAGTTCAGATTCAAATTTATCACTTCATTGTCAGGTTTAGTAGGTGTGTTTGAGCAGTTTGAGACTCTCCTGTACAGAAACCCGAACGCAAAGAGAACAAAGTCGCTAATTCCTTTTCATTTCATCTCAGTAGGTGGCTTCATCCCTCTTTATCTTTCAGGGGAAAGGAGGAGGATGAAGAGGAGGAGTGCAGAAAAAAAAAAAAAGGGCCGTTTAAAAAAACAATCCTCGGAGCAAAAGCATCGTAATTACATCGGATTCGAGTCTGTCGCTCTTTAAGTTTCTGACATCAAATAACAGGAAAGCACTTTCTCCACAGCTTTTCAGCCGCGAAAAAGTAAACACGCCGACTGAAAATTGCACAACCGGAATCAGCAAGAACTCCGGGCGGCGGTGTAATGACCCAAAATGTTTTGGACCCACCCGAAGTTTACAGTCCGTTGCAAATGCAACCCAAAATCTCAGGGGACTTCCAGCAGAGAGAGAAAGCGCACTGATAAGAGAGCAAGCTGGTTCGTTTTTTCAAGAGGACTTAAGCAGGATGAACTTATCCCAGCTAGAGGTCTTCACCTCGCTAAACGATAGGAGAGAGAAGGACAACAGGCAGGTTTATCAGCCTTCCAATGGCAATAAAGGAGAGTGAGAAGATAAAGCCGTCAGTCTTTCTCTCTCTCTCTCGCACACTCACAGATAAAGTAAAGGGGATGATGGACTTTGTTTTAAGTGAACCACCGAGCAAAAAAAAGGGAGACCGAAAAACAACTTGGCTTTTTGACAGACCTTTCTGATGATAAAACCATCATCTTTCGCCGCCCAAACAATTTCCAACGGCCGGTGCCTCATCCAGCTGACTTTCTTTTTTTTTGCATTTTGCTTGTTTTTTTATACCTCTGTCTTCACTCCAGCTGGTCCCTCTGATGTTGCAATTATTCACCTAGGATTAACCTTCCCTCCTCCTTCGAGCCCGAGCAGCCTATAAAAGCCACCTACCGCTTTTTCGAATGTGAAACGTTCGCTTGATGTGTTTGAAAGTCCCTGGCCAAGAGCCACTGAGGATGGTTTTCAAAAGCCAAACACCGTGCCATGGGGTGTTAATTACGTTTACGGCATCGTTCTCATTAGGTCGTTATTAGAGAGAAAAAAAACGTGTTAGCTTTGATTGGTAAAATCCACAACGATGCGCCTTTTTGGTCTACACTAGGAATGGGTCGAATTGGTTTTTGGACCGGTATGTAATTGGGTCAATACTACAGACTACTGCTAAGCTTCAGATCAAACGATATTCTGTTATCGATATTTGGGTAGTTTTATCTCCGTATACTTAATGGAGAATTAGAAGCTGCTTCTTGTCATTTTTCCCGAACCCGAATGATGTCATCACGTGTCCGACGTTTGCTCGGCTAACGTGTGATAGCCATGTTTGTGTTTGTGTGCATGGCGGCAATGTTGAAACGTTCCCCCTTCATGTGGAGTTTGGACACTGGACCTCTTTGAGTGTTTAAAGGCTCTGGCATGGAGAAGCTGGTGTTGGATCTGTGATGATCGTGAATGTTGAGCTATTTTATGAGTTGCTCAGTAGCTCCTGGTTATATAACCTCAAATGACTGTAGGAGACTGTAGAAAGGACATTACTCATAATCTTCCACTCTAGTTCTCATGTTCTCAAACTCCAGTGTTCTGTATTGTTTAAAGACTATAATCAAAGACTTGATGTCACCTAAATGAGGATGGGTTCCCCTTTTGAGTCTGGTTCCTCTCAAGGTTTCTTCCTCATAACATCTAAGGGAGTTTTTCCTTGCCACAGTCGCCACGGCTGCTCATCAGGGATAAATACACATTGTTCATCTTAACTGTTAAATTCTGTAAAACTGCTTTGAGACAATGTCTGTTGTGAAAAGCGCAATAGAAATAAACTTGACTTGAAGTGTGAGCTCACGATACAAAACTAAGGGAAACGAGTGCCAGATGCAACATATACAGTAGTGTAATAGTGAACAGATGAGGCTTGTAATATAACGTAACATTTACAAACCAAAGCTCGCAATTTACCTCAAGCAATGTGCCGTATTTACTATGTCTCCAGCGTCTCCTGCCTCAGCCTCAAGCGAAGGTAACATGTGTTATAAAATAAGTCTTTAGTTAGCACTAGTAGTCTCTGGGAAAGTCAAATCAGTTTTAAATTGTAAATCTAAATATGAATAACCGTACAGGAAACGTTAAGGGCTAGAAAGAGTTTTATCATCAGCGAGGGATGAGAGGAGCAGCCCATACACCATATCAATACGTGGGAAGAAGACCTTCACAAGAAGTCACAAAATTTATAGTGAAAGTTTGATTGCTCTTCACTACTATGGAATCAATTTGCTTCAGGTAGACTCCTAAATGCTAGAGATACCAGAATTCTGTTACTATTTTTTTAGGGGTCTTTTTATAAAAAAAAAAAAGTACTTTTATTATGTGCCTTTTTCTGTTTCCTTTGAAGGAATTTGTAAACCGCAGAACTAAAGTTAAGCTGTGATAAAAATAACTTGAAAATTTCAACATGTCTTTTTGCACCAAATTATAATAATGATAGATACGTCTTCGATAAGCAGTACCGGTACTGATAAAAACAAAATTCCTCCCTAGTCAACATGCTCCTTTTTAAGGTTTTGGTTAATTGTTGCCCAGTATTTCTGATATCTAGTAGTCAAACAATTACAAAAAATCTCCATAACCGTAGACGTTTCTCAAAACGTCTTCGCCCATTCAGAGCTCATCAAAGAAGACAGAGGGCAATAATAAGAAAAAAAATAAATACTAAACGCAGATTGCTCAGGAGTGATTAAACTGTCGTGACCAATCAATAATGGAAGCGTGAAGACATACAAGGAGGCGCCTGCTGAAAGTGAGAGGACGGATGTTAGGACCGGTCAAACCTATTCTCTTGACAAGTGGTGCAGTAAGTGGGTTTGTCTTGGTCATGTGATCTCTAAGCTCGAAAACACCGAACATGTGACACAACACAGCTACAAAAAGAAAGAGAATTCAGGGCAGCACCCTGAAACAGATGAACAAACAAAGGATTTGTGTGAGAGATAAACAGCTGGAGGTTTGTTATCTAGGGACTGGCTGTCGTTGCTGCGTGGTGTTCGGAGAGGATCAAGAAATTCCTCGAATAATTGGGGTGATTTTTCCCACGCCGTCCCCTCCGGCTCTCTCGGCTTTGTCCTGCGCAAATGATTATCTCAATCATGTCAATACATGGTTGGTTGCCTCCGATTTCATGGGTCCCGACGCAAATGTACAGAGGAGAGAGAGAGAAAAGACGTCTTTCAGTCTTCTGTTTTGAAAATATTTTCGGACCCAGAAACGGTTGGAACATGTTCTTTGGATGTAGGTGTGAAAGGTTATCCAAGGCCTTCGAAAACACCTAATAATAAAGGGCAACTCAAGCTGCGGTAAAACCGGAGGCTTTTCATAAAAACTCAAAGCAAAGAAAAGCGTCCTCTCGGTCTTTACATAACACCTGCACACTCAGGTTGCTGAAGATAAGAAAAACCTGCTCTGGATCCCAGTGAGCAATGAAACTACTCGCGTTTGCTTGAGGATCACACCGCAAACTTTCGCCCATTCTTTGTTATTTCCTTTTTTTTTCCCCAATCAAGAAACTCACCAAGCGAGTGCACTATGTTATATGTTCATTTTTTTAAAATTCCTACCAATTCGGGATCTAAATTGGCTAATGTTTCTATGGTATTGTAGCTTATTGCTCATATGGGGAGGTTTGCTGTAAGGAGATGTTCATCATGGGAGGACGTCTCCACTGTTGGTGTTCTGTAACAGTCAGGATGCAGGACGCTTTCTGGTTTCTCTGAAACAAATCTGCTTAAAGCTGCTGTAATATATGATAAAATTAAAAAAGGAACATGCTTCTAAGATTTTTAACAACATTAAGTGACACTAAGCACAAAAGAATTGGGACACCAGGCTTTTTCAGCTGTGTGTGGATTCTGTCCCAAATTGTTACCACAAAGTCGCACAGTAGCGCACAATTGTATGTGAGTCTTTGGATGCAGTCGGATGAAACTTGGACTAGGAGACGATGCTCCTGTGCACAAAGCGAGTTCCGTGAAGATATGCTTTACATGGTTTGGAGTAGATCTCCTGCTATAGAGCTCTGACCTCCTCACATTCTCACCTTCATCAGAACCTGACTTTACTAACACCCTGAATGAGCTCAAATCCCAACGAAATCTAGTGGAACATCTTCCCAAAGGAGTAGAAGTTATTTTAAGAGCATACAATGAATGGGATGTTTTAAGGGGCAGGTGTCCAAAACCTTTCGTTCATAAAGTGTGTAAATAAAATTCCCTTACAATAATAATAATAATAATATATCCTTTACTTATTACCGCATTAGTGTCATAGTTAAAGCGTGGTATCCGTTACTGTTCCTAACGCAGCGTTAATAGTATTCGTATTAATAAAAAGATGAAAGCACAATGTCACGATGTTTTTACCCGCTTCTAATTCTGTAAAGCTCAAGTTGTAAAAGATCAGGATGCTTACCTCCGCCACCACCGAGGAGACTGGAGTTCGCTGTTAGAGAGAGACAAAAAAAATATATATCAGTGTCTGGACCATTTTGAAAGAGAAAACACTTTACCTCGAAGAGGACACCGTTATTCAGATGAGAGCAGACACAGAACCAGACCTTGAAGGTCAAGCACACTCTAAAGGGAGATTTATTCATTCATCGCACAGTGATTCCAAAGCACGAGAGCTCCAGCAGCTGCGCTCCGGCTAACACCGTCGCCGCTGTGCTTTTTAAATGCCGGGCCGGGCCGGGCCGTCCACCTGAGCCTGAGCAGATGCCGCGAGGGACGGGCAGCGCTTTGATGCTACGTTTCTGATCTCTGGTGGCGAGGACGGGGGCCGGGGGGTCACGAGTTCGCCTGGCGTACTTCTCCAGATTCACTCAGTATAACGCGACTAAAGCTGCTGTTTCTCACCTCTTTAAACCTAATAAACACAATCCGCCCGGCAAACACTCTTTAATTAGGAAAACAACCAAATCCCCTGTTTCTACGTTCAAGGAACAGTGAGATCAAGAAAGGCCCTCGTTTTTAAAAACGGCTGATTAAAGGCGTCGAAAATAAACGTTAATTCGGACGCTGTAAAAAAAAATCCTTCTCAAATGCAGTTCAACGAAGGTACAGTCTTCATGAACATTAATCACAATTAGTACAGTAGCATTTGAGCAATGCTCAATTATTTTAAATCAATTATTTAAAATAAAAGAAAGAAAAAAAAAGAGGAACGGCTGTAACGGAGCAGTTCGGAGGCAGAAATGCGACGCGACGAAAGGTGTTGATCGAGCTCATTTTTTCCTCACAGAAAAAAAGAAAAAAAAACAACATGAGGCGATGTTTTTGGATGTAAAGCAGTGTGTGACAGTTTACAGTGTTGTAAGTGTGTGCGTGGGCGGAAGGACAAAAAGCGCTCTTTTTTTCCCTGTTGATATAGACGTGCATTTCGTCAAGCACTTTGTTGAGCAAACACTAAATAGAAGTGAAAGATAAAAAAAAAGGGGGTTAAAAGCTTCCAGCTGGCATGCTTAGTATCTGGACTGTGTTTTATTTTTAAAATATAGCTGAGATTTTTTTTTTTCCTTTACTGTATTTCATTTATTTAGACCTCCTTTCATGGCGGTTGCCTCGGTCTGAGCGTCTAAACACACCCTATATCATCAATCTGACTGAGAGTTATAGGATAATAACAATAATAAAAAAAGTTAAAATTGTACAGCGTGCAACAAAGGCAGCTACAATCCAAACCGCTGGTTTAAATAATTCCTCGGACTGAATCCTGGGGAGTTTGTGAACTGACCTATTTAGAACCTCTTATTTACAAATGTAGTACGTACCCACAGTTAGTATCGTTTTATGCTTTTTACACAGCACAGTGAAATTCTTCTTGGAAGAAGATCCACAGTGCTGCTGGATCACACAGGGTTAAGGGCCTTGCTCAAGAGCCACGAGAGTGGGCGGCTTGGCAAAACCGGGGTTTAAACCTTCTGATCAGCAACACAAAGCATTAACCAGTGAGCTTCTACTTCCCCTATAAATGTGTTTAGAGACATTATGCAAAAAAATAAAGCTGAAAAGGAAAGAGAGGAGTTCGCTGCTAGGCCTAGTGAGAGGATGTAGCTTGTAATGCTAACTTGTTTTGCTAATATGCTATCAGAGGTTGTAGTCAATTACCCACCCAATAAGTGTGTGTATGAATATATATACAGTATATATAAAGATACAGACAGACAGACAGACAGACAGACAGACAGACAGACAGACAGACAGACAGACAGCTTAGTAGGTAGGTAGGTTTGTAGGTAGGTAGGTAGGTAGGTAGGTAGGCAGGCAGGCAGGCAGGCAGGCAGGCAGACAGACAGACAGACAGGTAGACAGACAAACAGACAGACAGACAGACAGACAGACAGACAGACAGACAGACAGACAGACAGACAGAGAGCTTGGTAGGTAGGTAGGTAGGTAGGTAGGTAGGTAGGTAGGTAGGTAGGTAGGTAGGTAGGTAGGTAGGTAGGTAGGTAGGTAGGTAGGTAGGTAGGTAGGTAGGTAGGCAGGCAGACAGACAGACAGACAGACAGATGGATAAATAGATCTACACCTACAGGAGTCCCACCTATGACAGACTGTGACAATGCATTGTTCCTAAACAAACGGATTACGCCATTGTCTAGTTAAGAGCCACTGCAGCACAAGTTGACATTATGGAAATCCACTTCATCGAGTCCGCTAAAAGTCAGTGTCTCAAAAGCATGGAAGCTAATCAATCTGACACCATCGAGAGCAATGCGGCGACGTGCAGGAGGCCCGAGACGAGAAAGGCAGCGTCTTTAATGGTATGCACTCATCCAACAGAGCCTGAGAGGCGTATCTCATCTCGGCAGGGACTTTTGTAAATGTGTTCGCCTGCAAGGCAGAACAGAAATCTTGCGACTGGCTTGTTTTATTTCTTTTCTTTTAATATTCCTCTCCCTGTGTGCTGTGAGTCACACCGAGCCACTCCTTTCATCTTTCCCCTGTATTCCCTTTTCTTTTAGTCTTTTTGTTACCCCCCCCCCCCATCCTACAATTCAAAGTGTCTCATAGGCACACATCTCTTACCTCCGCAAAGGGCAAAAACAAAAACCCAGCCCTCTGCAATTGATATCAAGGGAAGCGTTCAAGGCCTCGATATAACTGGGGACGATTCCTTATCTAACAGTGGGGAGAAGGGGAACAAATGAGGAACAGCTGTTTATAAAAAAAAACAACAAAAAAAACACAAGTGGCAAAGAGGAACCTGCTCATTTTCACAGGTTGAGAGATATACGAGAAGGAGTTATTGAGGAAGCAAAAAATGCCTTAGAACTTGCGCTCGGGGAACTGGCAACTCGCAGGCTGATGTGAAGTGACAGCGTCCGGGTTGGTCAGAGCTGGAAACTAAACAGAAATTATAGCATAATGAAGCGTTGATAGGGGATATTATTCATGAAGTGCACAGACACTCTATCCGATCTCTGGATCTCGGGCACTAGGGACAGTTTAGGATTCGTGCTTCCAGTTCCTTTAATCCAGTACAAGTACCTAAGTATAATATTGTATGGTACATTACCAACTCCATGATCCATCATCACTTCCAGCCATGTGGTCCCAAATTTGTGCCTGATTTTAGTTAACTTCCTTGTCTGGCTACCAAATGTGGACATAATCCTGAAGAGATAATAAGACCATTGACTGGATAAGCGGAATAATCACAGAATCGTCAAACACAAACGTGCTTGAATCGTTTATATTGAAAATGTGGGCTCCAGACCATTGACTGAACAAGTGAGATCATCACAGAATGCCAGAAATGGTTTGGTTTGCTTTCCCAAGATCTGGATTCCAGACCATTATCTTTTCAAATAGAATCAGAACTGAATTGTCTAGCAAGCATCTTCAGTCAGATATGAGCTAGCTAGATTTCATTTCCAAGAAACAGTGTCTAAGAGCATTTCTTATCAAGTACAATGAAAAACCGGAGCAGACTCTGGATCCCTGAAATAGTCCTAAAAATGGGGATTTAGCAATCTGAAACAGAGCACATGCTCTACTCTGATTGGTGGCTTGCAGTGTGTTTGAACATTTACATTATATTCGCTAAAAATGTAAAAAAGGAACGACTGCAACGTGTATAGAAAAAAATGATAAGATAAAGAAAAAAAAATGACTATAGCAAATACAGAAGCTCATCTCCTTATGAGAGAAGGTTCCAGTATGTGGATTAGCATCTATAAACACGCTGTATTACACGGCAGGGGATATGTTACATTTCTCAAGCTGTTTTAGTTTTAACAGAGAGAAATCACATGTGCACAAGCCTATAATCTAAAAGAGTGACTGTGCAGTCATGGACACCAGCATTCAAGAAAATATATATAAATAAGTACATCCAGAACCCCAAAATTGCAAAATTCAAAGTTCAAAAATAAGAACAGGGGGAAAAAAGTGGTTTGTCAGTCACAGGTTTTTTTTTCACCATAATAAACTCAAGCAAAAGGAAAAAAATCGCAGCTCAGAAAAATCCTCGGCTGAAAAAGTGACAGGTACTGTGTGGGATGGAAAAAGGAAAAGAAAGGACGGATACGGTCATAATTAAGCCCCTGCCTTTAACACCTCTTAGCCACAGCAGGAAACACAAACGTGTGAATTGCGTTCAGTCTCGCTTCGGTAAGCAAGTGCCCTTATCTCTTCTTAAATGCTCCTGTTTCTCGAAAGATCCGGCTTCCTGTAGTTACACTTCCTTTAGGGACAGGATATAAAGTGGAGATGGATGTTAATTGAGCCGGATCTTGGTATGAGAATATACAAAAAGACGTCCAGAGTGTCCTGTTGGAGTAATAAATGGGATGCTACAGTGTCTCTACAGTGTCTCTATAGTATCTCTACAGTGTCTCTATAGTATCTCTACAGTGACAGTATATCTACAGTGTCTCTACAGTGTCTCTATAGTATCTCTACAGTGTCTCTACAGTTTCTCTGAAGTATCTCTACAGTGTTTCTACAGTGTCTCTATAGTATCTCTACAGTGTTTCTACAGTGTCTCTATAGTATCTCTACAGTGTCTCTACAGTATCTCTACAGTGTCTTTATAGTATCACTACAGTGTCTCCATAGTGTCTGTACAGTGTCTCTACAGCTTCTCTACAGCATCTCTACAGTGTCTCTACAGCATCTCTACACCGTCTCTACAGCATGTCTACAGTGTCGCTACAACGTCTTTACAGTATCTCTACACTGTCTTTACAGCATCTCTACTGTGTCGCTACAGCGTCTCTACAGTGTCTCTATAGTATCTCTAAAGTATCTCCACAGTATCTCTACAGTGTCTCATAGTATTGCTACAGTATCTCTATAAGTATCTCCACAGTGTCTCTACAGTATCTCTACAGTATCTCTATAGCATCTCCACAGTATCTCTATAGTATCTCTACAGTATCTCCACAGTATCTCCACAGTATCTCCACAGTATCTCTACAGTGTCGCTACAGCATCTGTACAGTGTCTCTACAGTATCTCTACAGTATCTCCACAGTGTCGCTACAGCATCTGAACAGTATCTCTACAGTATCTCTACAGTATCTCCACAGTGTCTCTACAGAAGCCCATACAGGTTTTAAATGTAACAGTAGCCTGACAGGAAAGCAGAATGCTGGTCATTATCCAGAAGACAACATTGCAACACCTGGCATTATCTTCCCTCACACACACACACACACACACACACACACACACACACACACACACACACACACACACACACACACACACACACACACACACACACACACAACTAACAATCATCTGCTTGTAAGTCTTTCCTGTGTTCTTGTTTAAACTCTTTTACACACAACAGTTAAACAAGTTTAACACCGAGGCAGAACATCTCTCTGTGGGAAAAAAACAGCCATTCCTCAGCAAAAAACATGCTCGTATCAGCAAGGAAAACACGTCAGCAATTTTATTTGAATAACTTTAGATTTCAACACAAAATGCAGCAACATTTGGCAAAGTCTGTTTCAATAATACTCCATCAGCAATGAAAAAAATCTATTACAAAAAAGTAAAGCGCAAACAATAGATTTATTAGTAGACTAATTATAAAAAGTATATTACTACTAAATTGCACTAATTGTTTAGTACATTTTAAAAAGTCAATATAAATGATAAGAAATATTGAAAAAATTTGAACTTATTGAATTAATAATTGTATGGTATTTAATGGAATATCTGAGATTAACTGTCAATCGATTAAAATATTGTCATCAGTTAATCGCACATTTTTATCCGTTCTAAATGTACCTTAAATAAATACGTTTTAAAGGTTTTAATTCTCTAACATGGGCATGGACAAATATGGATGCTTTATGCAAATGTATATTTATGATTAGTAAAACCAAACTCATCATAGAGCATGAAGACAAAATATTCTTGTAAAGGTTTTAAATAATGGTGGTTTGAATTACGTGAAACACCAGGAGACCAAACGGAACTTTTGCTGTGTTTCCACACGGACGGTTATAATTGCCGGATGTGCGCATCAGGAAGGATTTTGGTGCTTGATTTGCGACTTGCCGCATCAGAAAAACAAATGTTTTGTTTAAAAAAATAATCTTTTGATGTTTTTTATTATTTTTTTTTTACATTTTTTTAATATCTGAGTAAAGAAAGGACATTGTGAATAAATGTGTTGTAAAAACACAAAAAAATTTAATATATATTGATTTTTATATTTATTTATATAAAAAAGAATAATAATAAAAATTATCTATCTATATATATATATATATATATATATATATATATATATATATATATGTCTGTCTGTCTGCCTGCTTGCCTGCCTGCCTGTCTGTCTGTCTGTCTGTCTGTCTGTCTGTTTGTCTGTCTGTCTGTCTGTCTGTAAGTTAAAAGAGATAAAGAGTAAATCCACTCTTTTCCAATGTAAAGGGAAAATAATATTTAGAGTGTAGATTGTAAACGAAACACTCGGTGTGACACTGTACTTTATTTTCTGATTTGATTTCTGTAAAAATTCTCAGTATTTAAAAAAAAATTCTGATTTAAATCCATTAAAATCACAAGAGCTTCAAGCCTGCTGAAGTCACTTAAAATCATTCGGCTGAATAAATGGAGCAATACATGGCCTGACTTAACCCCGAGGGAGAAACGCAGCCTCCCAAACCACCGTCCAGCTACTGACTTTGTTTTTTTTTTTGGTTTCTGCTTTTTTCCAGGAACTGTAAAAGACGAACATCTTCATTTCGGATTATAACCTTTTCCCATCAGGTTCCACATTTATTCATATTATATTACATTATATTCAGAGCCCCAAATATTTTCTCCATATAGTGTGGAAATGGAAATGATTGAATGATTAATTTGACATAATTCGAAGAAAAAAATTATAATTTTTAGACAATCTTGAGTCGCTTGAGTTGGCAGTACTGCACGCTGCCATGGTGGTTCGCTTGAACTCAGCAATTCGAAAGCACATTCGAGTGGAAACTGGCTTGTTAAGCCCTCTAAACACACAGACGCAAGCGTGCACCCACGTGCATTTCTACTTCACAGCCTAACAAGTCAGCTTAACAAGATCCGACAGTCGGGTCTTAATGCTGGCTGTATTCTCCGGCACTGTTCTCCCTCCCTACGCACACACGCATGCGCTCACACACACACACACACACACACACACACACACACACACACACACACACATGAAGCAGACTCGGCGAAGGATGAAAATATCGGCCACACGACTGCAAAGCTCAGCGTTAAATTGAAGCAACTCTTGTGGGAAATGATAAGGCTCTATTTTTTTTATTATTCGCTCCTGAGAATAGCACAAATGGAAATCTTCAGCTTCCACCACACCCCACTTCCTTTCCTTCTAGATGAGGAGACATAAAAAGTAAAAAAAAAAACTAAACAAAAAAAAACAAAGACAGAGATGTTTCTTATTTGCAGCTCATTAAAAATACATGATTTTGTCCCCTTTTTTTTCTTCCCTTAGCCTGAACGCAGCACCGTGTGATAACTTCTTCCTTTTTGCTCTTTATTGCCACGAGTGTTCCCCGAGGAGCCTCTGTGTGGAGTACAGAGCAGCAAAGCAGAGGACCAGAACGAAGCTCTCATCTCACACACTTCACTCTCTCAGACACACAGTTACTCACACACACACACACACACACACACACACACACACACACACACACATGCAGGGCTTGTGGAGTACAAATAAAGAGGCCCAGACAAGAAAGTGGATGTGATCAAAGCTTTCCTCCATTACCAGAGCAAGGTGGGGTCAGTTCTCTCACCACCATAAATACAACCATATATCTCTATCTGCTCTAGTGCACAACGAGTGCACAAAATAGAAGCAGGAGAAAAAGCACGCCTCTATTACGCGCGCCTCAATTACGTTCCCCGACTTGAAAGTACTCTGGGCTGGAGGTAATGCTCTGTTTATCCAAATCGATCTCATGCAAAAGTTCATGGGAAGTGTTGAGAGCGATCGTGTGGAATTCGTTTTTTTTTTTTTTTTGTGTGTCTTCCTCAATTTTGCCTTCCCCGAAAATGAACGTTACTATGGTTAAAATGCAGTTTTGAGACACCAGGATCATAGTCACATTACTTTTTGACTCCAATGGACTCCACTTCATTGTTCTGCATTTTTTCTTAGCTTTTTGTAAAAACTTTCACTTTTCTAGAAAGTTTTAAAAAAGTTGTACTTTTTTTTTTTTTTTTTTTTTCCGGATTGTGTTTGTGGAGATTTGTGCTCATTCAGCCACAAGAAAGTCCATCTAACATCTAATGGTGTTCGGAGACACTATTGAAGACCTTCAAGGATGAATTAGAGGTGGATCTAGTGGAACGTCTTTCCAGAACATGACATGAACACGTTGTCGGATGAAACTTCTGGCCATGCTGTATCTAGTGTGAAAGCAAAACCTCGCGATATGAAATATTGCAGAATTCATGAGGTGTCATAATATTTATGCCACTCATCCTAATCAGAGGGTTTTTCCTCCAAAGAGTCAGAATGAATCGTTGATCACCTCAAGAATGAAAAGATTTGCTTTAATAGACTCGACCGTGCAAAACAACAGACGTCTGTTATGAGTCTGAAACGTACACGCTAGAATGATTTCGCGGCGTCTCTCCTTCAAAAAGCTGCTTTTCTCTGCCTTCGTCTTGTTACTCCTAATGTGCAAAGTGGAAGCCTCGCCGTACCGAGGAGTAATAATGGTGCTCTCGCTTCTAAACAGACTCATTTATTCCATGAATCATCACCATAAAAGAGAGAAGGGCGGAGAGAAAAAAAAAGAAGAAGCAGTTGAGAAGCAGCCAGTCTATTATTTATTATTCCTATATGGCTGTGTCATTAGCTGAATCAGTAACAAGCTGGGTAAAAGGTTGCTTTTGATGAACATGGCAGAAAAAAAAAAAAAAAAAAAAAAACAACGCAGGACTGGAAAAAGAATTCTGGAGGAAAAAGAGAACGATGTTCTGTTCTTTGCCAGGCAAGTTCCCTCAACAAGAAGGGAAGGATAAAAAGAACATTTGGAATAAAGAATGGTATAAAAATGGTCCGTGGTGCGGGTTTTTGGGGTCGGTAGTAGAGGAACGAGGGAATGATACTCATGACCTGTGAAATTCTGTCACTAAAGTCTAATCCCAGCTCAGATATCGAGGACGGCGTCGGGTTACGCCCACATCGAGGCACGACTTAGACTCCAGCAGGTGTAACTATGATTATTTATTTATTTATTTATTTATTTATTTATTTATTTATGTATTTATGTATTTATTTATTTATTTATTTATATAAATACATTTATTTATTTATTTATTTATTTATTTATTTATTAATTTATGTATTACTTAATTTTATTATTCAATTAATTAACTAATTAGTTAATTTACTAATTATTTTACTTAAATATTTATTTATTTTCCAGAGGAAATAAAAAAATTAAAAGAGGAAATTTTCTCAGTGCACATTGGATACAAGTTGTACCGCGATGCATCGTTTTTCTTACATATTTGCAACTTTAAAAAACTATTTATTTATATTTATTACACAATTATCATACAACTATTTGTATTAATTAGAAGGTGACCAATAATTTGCGACCAATATTTGATAAGCAGATCGATTTCCCTTCGCTAAACTGTTCCTCCTGCACGTTCTCCCAGCATCGCTGCGGCTACGTGAATATGACGCAGCGCAGCGCTACGAAGACATGGCAGAGGTAGAGCTGCGTCTTCCATTTCATGCTGATACACATTACTGTATCTTAATATGTATATTTATTTTCTGGGTTTTTTTTTTTTTTTTTATGTTTTTTTTAGTATTCTGATTCCGATTCCTGGAGACAGGAAACAGAAAAAAAGGGTCTGTTTATTTATTTTTTTTGCACTACAAAGATCTGTGTGTGAAAAGGCCATGTATTGGTGTCCCAATACTTTAATATCTTTTAATTATCTTTAACAAAATGTAAAGCCTTAAACGTATATGCCAATATATCCACTGTTCCGATCCATTGGCAAGGAACGGCTTCTTCATCTGTACTGTACATTCATGCAGTAGAGCGTACTAAATAGACTCTCGTCCTCTGTTAACGAACATCAAACGGGTCTATTTTCTATCTTAAATTTAATACTATCCTAATTTAGATCTCAATCCTTGCTGATGCCTAAAGGAGGGAAAGGAAGGAAATAATAAAATGTGCTGAGAATGGCACTTTTGTTTCAAACTAGCAATGTACAACAGCTTTAACAGGCTTCCTGTGCTCCATAATATTCTATATCCTTTTCTTCATCAGGGAAAAATATAGTATAGCATAGAAAACCAGGTTAGGGAACCAAAAATGTTTTTTACAATCTCAAAAAAGGTTCTTAAATGATTAATTGTCAAAGTATATAGAAGATCTCATTTTGGTTCCTCAAAGAACTTTTCAGTAGACTGTTTTTAAAAGAACCCCTTTTTTGGGCTTTCTTTCAGAAAGTTCTTTGTAGAACCACTCATGAAAATGTTCTTTGTTCCAACATACACTCAAACAAACGGCATATTTTCTTCATATTTTAGTTCAGTCGACACACAGATGTTCTGGATGAAATCGTTTAGTTAAAGGTTCTTCAAGGAACCAAAAATGTTCCTTCTGTAACATTGATGTGAAAACTCCTTCCTGGTTCTTCATGGCAGCTTTATATATTTAAGATTGTAGGTTGGAACATGGAACATTTTTATTAGAGGTTCTACAAACAAGTTCTTTCCAAAAAAGTGCTCAGATTAATATTTCATTGTTTTTCAAAAACGATTTATTGAACAATGAGGAGAACCAAAACCTTTAAGGAACCAAAATTGGATCTTCTATAACATTGCTGCAAAAAAACCCTAATTTTCGGTTCTTTATCTCACCTTCAGATTTTAAGAGTGTGGCTTGTGCACTGATAAATGCAGAAGCAAAACGACTGCTTTTCTTTTGTGCCCCCGACTGCACGCTTTATCAATAAAAAAAGAAAGAAAGAAAGACAGAAAGAAAGACAGAAAGAAGGAAGGAAAAAGAAGACAGTCTTGATCACACTTTAAGATATTCACTTTGAAAAGCACTTATTTGTTTCTCTCCCCCTCCCTCCCTGCACTTCAGAATGGAAATCAGCCGGATGTTTGCACCTCAAAGAGAAAATTTTCGCGTCGCGTTTGCTCGGGTCTAACTGTGCACCGTGTTCCTCGTGCCCTCGACACAATGACAGTCTGCATGTGAAAGCGACACAGGGACAGCTTTTTGTTGTAAGAGACGGGTAGCGACATAAATAAGGTTAGCACCCGAGCCTGTGTGCCATCATTAGCGCCCAGGGCCATGCGGAAAGACCGAAATTAGATCACCGCTGAAATTTTGCGATAATAAAAACCATTTACCTGCCTGGGAAAAATCACAAGAACGACGACTAGTGCAGCGTCTGTTTATTGGGATATTCATGAGGCAAACATATATATATATATATATATATATATATATATATATATATATATATATATATATATATATATATATATATATATATATAGTATATAGTAACAACACAAAGGCAAATCTCTGCAGAAGCTCTGTAGCAGTCCAAATACACTTTATAATTTAAAATGATTGGTATGTGCTTTTTGAGCTTCTCGTTCCATATTTAGTCCCTATTTGCTCACATAATAACCTCCACTCTTCTGGGAAGATATTCCATTAGATTGTGTGGAGATTTGTGTGGAGATTCAGGTACTGGCATGGAGAAGCTGATGCTGTATCTATGATGATCACAAATTGTTCTGTATTGTTGAAAGATTTATGATCAAACTCTTGATGTCACCCATATGAGGATGGGTTCCCCTTTGAGTCTGTTCCTCTCAAGGCTTCTTCCTCATATCATCTAAGGGAGTTTTTCCTTGCCACTGTTGCCACGGCTGCTCATCAGGGACAAACGCACACCATTCACCTTCACTGTTGTTTTCTGTAAAGCTGCTTTGAGACAATGTCTGTTGTGAAAAGCGCTATACAAATAAACTTGACTTGAAACTTGACTACTGCAGGTGAGATGAGGTGAGGTGAGAACGTGAGGTGGCCTGGGGTGCAGTCAGCCTTCACATTCATTCGAAAGGTGTTCAATAGGGTTGGAGCTCTACAGCAGGAGATCTTCCACTCCAAACCCATCTAAAGCATATCTTCATGTATCTGGATTTGTGCACAGGAACATTGCCATACTAGATCAGATTTGGATCTTCTAGTTCAACAAAAAGGAAAATTTCATGCATCGTATTCAATAGTGTGCCTCCAGCTTTGTGGTTACAGTTTGGAGAAGAAGCACATATGGCTGGAAAAGTGGTGTCCTACTACTTTTGTCCATATAGTGTATATAGTCTTTATCTGTAAAAGACATTTGACCAGGAAATGTAAAATATTTTTATATTTCCACCAACTCGACATACAGTACAGATACATAAGTCGAGTTTATACCTGGTCTCAAACAAACAGCATTCGGAAGTTTCTGGAAAGATAATGTTCTGATTGGTATGAATCTATGGGAGTCTTTCCCAAATAAGAGAAATTGTAGTTTTCAATTAAAAAAAAAAAAAATCCTAAAAGACCTAATAACATCTGGGAAGGTAAGGCAACATCTGGAAAGGCAAAATCAGAAAAAGTCAAAATGGGCTCCTTATGTTTCAATCTCCTGATTTTTTGTATTAAATAACTGGTTATGTATGTGTTTTTACAAGCAACAGCAAATGAACAAAGAGAAAACTTCAAATCGCTCCTCCTATTTTTATCTATATTTATATAGAACACTGAAGGTTCTTTATATATTTCTGCACTAAAGATTATCAATAGCTTCAGTATTAATATTATTAAGAAATATTATAAATTATTCATTCTATTATTGGTTATTATAATAAATCTAATTATAATAAACCTCTGTTTGCACAAAATTTGTGTTGTTAGTTTAGAGTTCAGTGCAGTTGTGTATACTTTTTGTTAATGTATGTTGTTTTCTGTAGCTCAGTCCTGGGGGAACGTTGTTTCGTTTCACTGTGTACTGCACCGTATATGGTTGAAATGACAATAAAGCCGATGTGAGTTGACTTGACTTGAAATAACATCATTGCTTTATATCTTCTGATAGACATCACAAGAGTAAGACTGTGTTTAATGCACTCTGAACTGCAATTCTGCTGCTGTTTCAGCTTCCAGGATTAAATACACTGCAACAGAGTCTACCGGTTTACACATCATACATATTCATATATGTATTTGCATATCAGGATGGTAATTGTGTGTCATGGTGTGTTGTGGTGTTCTGATGTGGTGGTTTTTGTCATGGTTTTTCATTGCATGTGTAGTATATGTGTGTGTGTGTGTGTGTGTGTGTGTGTGTGTGTGTGTGTGTGTGTGTGTGTGTGTGTGTGTGTGTAAATATATACAGTATATATATATATATATATATATATATATATATATATATATATATATATATATATATATATATATATATATATATATGAGAGACACTTTCTTCAGTAGAATGTTTTGTTTGATAGCGGTGGTGGATAATGAGCAATACAGATAACAAGAAAAGTATATTTAAAAAAAAAAAAGTCCAAACCACCATCTGCAACAACTACAAAGAAAAACGCAAATATGTGCCGTAATTGGCGTCTACACGCTCACGACTTCCAGAAAAAGAGCGAAAAACAATGAAGAAACGAATGCAGATGTTTCAAAATGGTCAAAAACTTGAAAAAGGTGGCAGGTATCATTTCAATGAAGCAGAAACTGAAAGAAGTAGAGTATGGAGAGAGAGAGAGAGAGAGAGAGAGAGAGAGAGAGAGAGAGAGAGAGAGAGAGAGAGAGAGAATAAGAGAGAGAAAGAGGGTGGAACAACAGATCTGATGACAAACGTCTGATCGGCTTCAGGGCCGACTCGTGTTTCCCTGTGTAACAAGCCTCGCTCTGTCGCTAATTAAAATCGTGAGCTTATTGGAATTTCTCGAGCTCGTTAGGTTTTAATATATCGGCACTACAGAATATTAATATCAATTAGGAAAGTCCTTCTGAATGCGAGTGCCAGCCGTGTAATGCTGGGAAACGAAGTTAGTTGGTCTCGAATATGCAAAAGTGTTTTGAGCATGAAGCATCGAATGTTTGTTTGCTGACACTGGCACAATTTACATTTTCATTTCGACATTAATTTTTCAGAAGAACTCTTTCTCACACTTATAAATTAGAATGCAAAAGTGCTGTGGGTACTATCACCATCATCATTATTATTATTATTATTATTATTATTATTATTATTATTATCATTATTATTATTATTATTATTATTATTATTATTATCATCATTATTATTATTATTATGTTTTTTAAGAAAATTTGCAAATTCCTCTCTGAAAATGCAGAGTTTTACCACAGGAATTTGCAAGTGAAAAGCAGCTGAAGGTTACGGGCAGTGCTGTTTGTTGTGCTCTATACAGGCTCTATACCGGGTTACGAAGGAGATGTGTTCTTTTGACTCCATCGTAACTTAAAAATGATTCAAGACATCCCCTAGCCTAGCCTAGCCTAGACTAGCCTAGCCAGGAGTCTTAAAGAATGGTGATCAGTGGGGGTAGTATCCATAATTAAGCTAAACAGAGCAATTTACAGTATCGTAATGTATAAACTATACAGTATATATGTATGTAGCAGAGTGTGTAGCGAGAGGAGCATACACTGCTACGTTTCACTTTAATTCTTCTGTAAAACTGCTTTGAGACAATCTCCACTGTGAAAAGCGCTATAGAAATAAACATGAACGTTCAATTTGCCTGCTATGCAAAACTTAAAATATTGTTACAATTTTGTCGTATCACCATCGTCATCGCAAGATCATATAAACTATCTGTGGTCTCGATTGTTAGTCTCCACACTGTATAAGATCATTCATGAGATCAGAACACAGTAGACTTAGAACTATATAAAGTGTTTAAGGCTTTGGACTTTGGATCTAAAGGTTGTGAGTTCAAATTCCAGCCACACTAATCTGCCCTTTCTGGGCCCCTGAGCAAGGCCCTTAACCCCATTACTGCTCATAAGTTTCTCTGCATAAGGGCATCTGCCAAAAGCCAAAAATGTAAATATGAATGACTACTTTCTGCTTATGGTCTCAGACTTCTCTATTTCTGTGAAGAAAATGCGTTGGCATCTAAACAATTATTCTATAGTGCGACTGAGGTCATGAGATATTTCTGACCCACTACCATGTTGTCATCCAGAGTATTTGCAACTATCAGTCGGGTTGTGCGTAATCCTATGCAATCCTCAATCACCCGTAAAGTCAAATTAATGACACGGAACTTTACAACGCTTATGTTTTGTTTTTGTTTTTTACCATACTTGTGGATGATTCATGCTGCATTTCTCGGTGAATAACTGAGGCAAAAGTCGCTAATAAGCAAACCTGTACTCGGCCTCAGACCCTCCACCCACAGCTCGTAGTTTCCAGGAAAACAAACTGGCATAATGAATATATGGGGTATAGAACAGTCACCCAAAAAAATAATCATGTCAGGTTAGTTTTTTTTGAAGCAAGTCCATGTGATTGGACTGTTTGAAGTCAAATGTCAGCTTTATAGCTTCTTGTGGTTTTTCGGTGCCATAAAAAAATTCGGGAAACAAAACTCTAGTGGGATTCGAAAGCCCAAACCGGCCTAGCTCTTCATTTTCCATACAAGTAGCCTTGTGTTAATTCTAAAATTTGAGGCTGTGACACTGTGTCAACCTAAAACCGTTAGGGATAACGCATGCTTCCGCTACGACACATGTAGCCAATCTCAATCATCATTTCCAGTCACGTGGGGACGGCTGAACGCACCGAACTTAACTGCCCACAGACGTCTGCGATTAGATCTCTCCAAATGCCGAAAACCATCTAGGAGAGAGAAACTATCCGTCTTCCCCACCTTCGAAAATACACGCTTAACTATGCTTTTCCAGATGTCAATTCTGTCACTCAGGAGCCCTGATTAACCCTAATTTCTGTGAATAAGCAAAATATTCACAGATAATCGTCAGGGGCTGTTTTTATTAATCATGTAAATGCATCCAGTCTTTACTCAAGATCGGACAGATATTTCAAAAAATAACATGCAGCGCCTCAGGAAAGCGAAGGACTACAGGGAAAGCCAAAAATAAAGACAAAGAACCTGACAATGAACTTCAAAGATCTGCATGTGGCTTTGATTTGAAATATAATAGCATACAGATACCAAAAAATGAGGGAATGAGGAATGAGGGAACCAACAAACACACACGTACTGATATATATATATATATATATATATATATATATATATATATATATATATATATATATATATATATATACACACACACACATACACCCAGAGGGTTAAGGGCCTTGCTCAAGGGCCCAATGAGTGGCAGTTTTGCAATACCAGAGCTTCCGATCAGTAACCCATTTCTACAAATAAACTCAAAGATTTTTTGTTAAACCACTCATGAAAATTGTTCCAACCTAAACTTTTAAAACACAAGTGCCAGGAAGATCCAGTGATGCCACACAAGAACCATTTTTTGGTTTCACAAAGAACCTTTCATTGTATGGTTCTTACAAAAATACTTATTTTGCTGAGCAACATAAAGAATCATTTCTAATACTACGAAGAAACCCAAAGATTCTTTGTATAAACCATTCATAAAAAATGGTCCGACTTACACTCAAACATAAAAGTGCCAGGAAGAACCAGTGATGCCAGACAAGAACCATTTTTTGTTCCCCAAAGAACATTTCAGTAAAAAAATAAATAAATAAATAAAAACAAATTTTTTTTGCTGAACACCATTAAGAACCATTTCTGGTACTACAAATAAACCGAAGATGCTTTGTAGAACCATTCATGAAAAAAATGTTCCAACCTCCACTCAAACATAAAAGAGCCAGGAAGAACCATTTTGGTTCCCCAAAGAACCCATCAGTAAATTATTAAAACCAACCCATATGCGAGAATCAAGTGAATACGAAGCAGCTTGTTTCATCTAGAAAACTTTACACTTCAAAGATCTTTCTTTTCCGTTACAGACACAGAGAATGACGTTCATGCGATTTTTCTACCTGAGTGCTGGTATTTTTTTTTTATATGTTTTGCAGCTAAAAGCAGTTAACTAAAACCACATACTACCCATTGTGTAAGGAAAGAAAAAAATCCACATAAAATAAAAAAAAAAATAAAAAAGAAAGCACCACAAGAAAGAAAAGTGAATAGGGGGTTTTGTGCTGATCTGGAACGTGTCATGCGTTCGTTATTCTAACTGCGTGTAGTCCTGAACGTTAAAGCTTGTAATAAAGGTTGTCAAAGCCTTTAACGGTTTCCAGCTGACCACACAGTACGGCTACGCTCGCTACTGTAGCGCCATTACCGTGGGTCTTTCTTCTGTTCCCACAAGACAGGATTTACAATGGAGTAGTTCATAATATGAAACGTTTCATCGATCACTGGTGGAAATAACCTAGGTGTGGGTGACGGTTAGCTTTATCTTGATTTTCCACGGAAAATAAAGCAGCAGGAAGTATGTTTTAATGGAGTGTGTATTGAATTCCAGTTCAAATAGCACATCATTGTGTATGAGACTGGCTCAAGGTAAGGTTTTGGGCAGACACGATGGATAGAGCGACTTAAATAGTCACTTTTTACACACACGGTAAGCAGAAAAGCATCTCAGGAAACGCAATACTTGAAGCAAACGTTGAGAAGGATGGGCCACAGTAGAAGAAACTCTCCCTAAACTCTCGCCACAAAGTTGGAGGCCCATAGTTTTATTGGACGTCTTTTGTCCCTTGATCTACGTGGTCCAGTGCTCCATGAAGATATGCTTACCATGGGTCAGAGTGAAAAATCTTCTGCTGTATTGCTCCAAACCTATTGAACATCGGATGAATGTGAATCTGACTGAGAATTAGGCCTTCTTACCTCAACTATATCAGAACCTGACTTTACTAACTGGTTGAATCTCTCACAAGCACACTCCAAAATCTGGTGAAACATTTTTCTCAGAAGAGTAGAGGTTATTAAACCATCAAAATTGGGAGAAAATGTGGAACACACACCCCAATTTAAATAAAAAATGAATTGAACTGAACTGAACACATCGGTTCTATACACAGTGGTATATTTGGAACGATTGTTAGATTTCGTCCACCAGTTTGGAAGTCACAAACGCATTCCTCTACCCTGATCTGTAACATTTCTTTGGGTTTGTTATTTTCTTCGAGCGCAATCCATCCGGTAATTATGGATCATTTTCTACGAATTGAATTAGCCGCGAGGAGGTAGTACATAAAGTGTGAAGCAAAACACAAGACTCCCTACTGGTTTAACAGAAGAGCTGTTCAGACCGCCTATCGAGACCAGATTCCCAGAACGATATAAGCAAGAAAAGGTAAAACGTGTTGTTTTTTTTGTTTTCTGTGATCCATAAGTTTTTTAAATTGCACCCACCACAAAACTGAGTGAAAGCGACAATGTGATATGACAATGTAATCCGTTTCCCTACGGTATACAACAGGCGGTTACGATTTAGCGTGCGGTAATTAGCTCCTAAAATCTTTAAAAGCTTGTGAGCGGCTCGTTCTCGAAGCTAAGAGCGCTAAATTGCTGTGTCTCATCAAGTGACCCTTTGAGCTCAGCCAGATGTCTTTACTCTAAACACCGGCGAAAATATTCAGCTGCATTTCAGCAGGGGAGTGGATGCTTTAGGAACAGGATCATCAGTTCCCATGTTTGCTTTCTCACACATACTTCTGCGAAGAAGAAAAAAAAAAACACGTCGAATGGAAGACTTCAAGACGCCCAACTTTCGAGAGAGAACAAAGACAACACAGAATTGAAGTGGCATCAGATTCTAATTAGCACAAACACGCTCGCCTTCCCAAGTTCGATTTCTTTCTGGACATTCCCTTTAAATCAACGAGTGTGTAATTCTTCTAGTGCCTGGGTGTTTATCGGGTCCATGGTTCGTGTGTGAGCGACTGACGAAATGCTAACTGAGCATCTGGGAGCAGAGGGAAAGCAATAAAACCTGGGGAAATCACTTCAAGGCTGCACCAGGTACGGCTGGGTGTGATGAGGGTTTCAGCGGTTTGAAGGTTAGGTCTCAGCACCCTCGAGCCTCAGAGTCAAACCGTATATGGTTCTTGTTACTAGATAACGAGAAATACCCTGGAGAGCCGTATATATGTTAATACCGTTATCGGATCTTTTTTTTTTTTATTATTATTACTATCTAAATCCCAAAACCAATTGATTGGAAATGTTCCAATATCACATGACGGTTTATTTAGATTTTTTTGCATCAATTCTAGTAAAAACTGACACATTTCTGTGTTGATTATTTAACGATGTGTTGTTATTGGACAGAACAGATACCACAGATGCAGCTCACAAGAAAGGACAGTGAAGTGTGAGCACCACTGAAGACTTTGTGGTGGCCTCAGCAATCTTCTACATAGTGGTCTGCGGGTGCAGGAAGGCCTGCTCAGTCCTGGAAATTCCTCTAGACACTGTACAGGAGGTGGGAAGGAGGATGATAGCTCAAATATCATCATTGCTGGAGAACGACTCTCAGCAGTTTCATCTTTAAACAGCCCCTTCAGTGACAGACTGCTACATCCTAAGTGTCTGAACGAGCGATTAGACTGTACAATCACAGCCGCTCCCAGTGAACCAGTCACCATAATGCACATGTTTAATACTGTTAACAGTGCAACAACAATAACACATTTTTGTGCAATAACTATTTTAAACTGTGCAATTTGTTTGAAAAGTGTAACTACTGTATTGTATGAGTCATTCCTTTTGTATTTGTACACTGTAATTTATATTTTTGTTTTTGTTTTATATTTGCGAAATTTTCTTCGCTGCTAAAACATAGAATCTTATCTTAACACTTACGGGCAAAGTCTCCAGTGCAGGGGGCAGATCCACCCGGGTGCCACCCTAAGAAAAAGCACTACCCCATGTGCCACCCCACCACTGGTATCTGAATGTATAAATTATAACCAAACGTATACGCGTAAATGATGGCATAAAATATCGCATTTTTATCAAAGCGTAGCATGAACAAACGATACTTATGGGCTGCTTCGTTTTGGCGAATCAAACACATTCAATCAAACAAATAAAAAGTATGTTGTTTGGTACTGAAATCTTGACAAGTGTCGTCACGTGACAACGGGGCTTTAAACGATATCCGTCGATGTGCTGATTTAAATGACGAGTGAAGGCAATTATAAGAGCAAATTTAAACTAAATGTGGAATGCGATGCCCAAGAAGCACATACTACGCTTATGAACTTGTGTCCGCAAACTTTTGGTAGTATAATGTATGAGGTTCAGGTGAAGTCAATCACACATCAGACTTTATTTAATTTTGCACCCCAGTGAATACACTAAAAATTTAGATCATTCCTTATATCCACAAGAAACATGCGAGGATGCTTGCTTCAGTGTTGCCACCCTTCCTAAATCTCATGCCACCCCAGAAATAATTCTCTAGATCCACTCCTTCTCCAGTGACACAGCTATGAACTATGAAGTATGATGTCACGTTTCTGAGCTTATAACATTGTTGGAAATCGTTGTGGTGTAAGAGGAGTAACATGCTTCGGGGTAATGTAGTGACGGGAAAACGTTCATGGTCTGCTTTCTATCAGACCACCTCACCCCACACGGAATTTGATTTATTTCCCACTTTTAACACTTAACTTAGATTTATTAACGTACAACTGGTATCTACGAGATGTAAAAAAAAAAAAACTGATAACCAGCCAGAACCAGGATCTTTCAACCTTCCTAGCAGAGGATTTCTGCCGGTTTCACCAAGTTAAAAACTTACCAAGTTTTACAAAACTTTGTACAACCATTAAAAATTAAATTGAAGACCTATATCACAACATCAAAAACACACACACAAATACGTTGTTAGCAACTGCCCTTAACTGAGCCTTAGTTAATTTTTTAAACTTGCTAAATTTGCTATTCCCCGTAGCTGAGAAATAAAATCTGCTGTGATACAATTCAAGAGAGATTCGCACCGGTGGACATCGCAGAATTAAGACCTGATTTAAGACCCAGAACAGCAAATTTGAGACTGGTCTGGTAACTTAAAGACTATACAGACTCATCGCCAACATACAGCTAAATACAACTATGTACAACATACCCTGCTAGCCATTTAATCTACACACACTTCTGCAGGAAGCACAATATTAAGGGTACACAAAGTGGATTTGGGATTCGGTGTGAAATTATGAATATTTTTTAAGATTCCCACCCAGGCACATTAAAAGAATGTGGCACTGTTGAGGGTGAGGTGGGCGGAAAACGTCGACAGAGCAGCGCTTTGTGATCATTAACAGACATCCTAAAGACACAGGAGGCACCAGAAAGCACCGATGCTCGCAACAGTTTCATTATTTATGAAGCGTGGATAGTTAAAAAACTTGCAAGGGTGTTTAATGGGTATCTCAAATGACTAGTGTCGCCATGCTTGCGTTAAGGAAAGAAATATTTTTTTTTTATTTTACTTTCAGTATATACACAGGGCTATGAGTGGAAACCGAAAGGAACTGTCTCCAACTCCCACTCATATCGAAAAAAAAGAACTGATAGCGCTTCAAAAGCTGAGCTCACCAAGACTTTTATAAACAAAGCTCCACATAAATTCATGACCATACTTCATGTTCTATGTATATTTAAAGAATCGGGGGCAAAAAAAAAAAAAAAAACAGGCAGATATGTGTGCGTCTGTGCGTAGAGCAAATATTTAACGTCAAACTGTTTATAGACATTTAATAACGAGATGATGGAGACCCCATTTGTTTATAAGCTCCATGTGAAAAGGCAGCCTCTGTGCTGAACTCCCTACACCCCTTGCATTCCACAGATGTTCACGCTTGGTTATCACAAAAAAAGGCCTATCAGCTATGGTTGAAATATATGGAAAGAATCAGCCTTTTGGTTTTAATCAGCTTAGCTCGACTCAAGGGTGGCAGACGAGACCTTAGAGACATCAGGCTTCGAGTGTCTTTACTCGCTGGGTGCGGTCCGATAAAAAGCAGGCTATTGTGTTTAGACCTGCAGGCAAGACTGATCGAGGCTAGACAAGACGTGCATTATTATACGACATTATTCCATCATTAATTAAACAGGCGCAGATATAAAGAGTCTAAGGCAAAGTCGTTTGTGGTCAGCGCTAATGTAGGGCTACGGGACCCGAATATAAAAACTTCCGGAATATCCGTGCCCTCGAATAGATTTGCGGTTTCTGATGGCTTGAAGGGATCAAGGAAAGATCCAGATGTTTATTTGTGCTTAAAAAAAGCTGCCTCTTGCATTGTATGTGCAAATTTAGGGATGTTTAGTACAAAATGTGCCATGTGACTCACTGGAAATATAGACTATATCCTCAGAAGTCTAGAGACACCTGACTATATACATTTTCCCTTAAATGCAAGACCAAAACCTGTTATAGCAAGACAATGACCTTTGTGCAAAAAGCCAGCTCCATGAAGATATGCTTTACACAGGTTGGAGTGGAAGATCTCCTGCTAGAACACTTTTGGAACGAATGTGAACGCTGACTGCACAGTAGGAGCAACTCACTTTCTCACCTTCATCAGTACCTGACTTTACTAATTGTAGCTGAATGAATCTCCATGAATCTCCACAAAGACACTCCAAAATCAGGTGGGACATCTTCCTAGGAGAGTGGAGGTTATTATAACTGCAAATTTGGACTAAATGTGAAATGGTAAGTTTAAGAAACGAAGGTAGTAGTGGTATTTTATGGAGGGCCAAATTACAGCAAGTGAGCGGTGGCACAGGAATTTCAAACCTTCTGGAATATCGAACTTTTAAATCCGTGCCCTCGATTAGATTTGCGGTTTCAGACAGCTTGAAGGGATCAAGAAAAGGTCCAGATGTTTTTTGGTGCTTAAAAAAAAAGCTGCCTCTTGCAGATACAAGGCATCGCTCGAGCAAAATCAGACCGCAGCTGAGTACGGCAAGGAAACCAGATCGCGCTATTGGTAGTTTCGGATTAACCCTGCCGCACTTAACTGAAATCGATCCCCCCCACCCCCAAAGCCACGGCAGGATTCAAGACCACGCTCTGCCGGGCCCCAGTTGCAGCAAGGAGTGTGAAAAGGGGGCCGAGTGGAGGCTCGCGCCGCATGCGATCGTATGTCGTGCCGAGTGCTTTCCTCAAGGGAGAATAAAAGCTGTGCTCTTTCAGTTTTCCCTGACAAATGGGACTCTCAGGAACGCACAGAGACTTCTCCTTAAAACTCGCTGTGGGGAGCCAAGTTTTAGCGGTTCTCCCGGGCACACTGAGCGCAATGTAACATCGCCATAGGTGTGGGTCTCGAGTCGAGGAGGGAGGCCTATTCATTCTTCAGTTTGGACTAATCAGGTTTGAATCGAGTAACAGGCTCGTGTCAGTCTTGGCAGGAATTCGGCTTGGAGATATGCGATCTCAAGTTGCAGCTATATAATATCCCCAGGGAATATTTAACTCGAATATAAATAAAGGGATTGTCTCCTGCAAATATATGATATGTCACTGCTGGCCAAGCAGCTAGGATACATTACCATCAGACAGTCTAGACAGCGAGTGCAGCGATCGCCGGGAAAAATCAGGGGAGTGAAAAAGGGCCTTCATTCTTCTCCGTCTCATTCTTCTGTTTCAATCCATTTGCTGCAAACATTCAATCAGAGAAGTGTGCGAAGTCCAAAAAAAAGAATTTTTTTTAAATGAAGTAGCAAAAGAAAAAAAAAAGCCCAATATTGATTGCATCATGTGAACCTTCAGAATCTTCACCGGCTCGCACACACCGAAGGTATAGAAACAGGTTTTAGGTCCATCTGTTTAAGCAAAGGTGCAACAGGGGCTTTGGATGACTGCGGTGACAGTAATGTAGTCTATGATCTCCCAAATTAAAGAGGAGGGAAAAAAGGGCCAACAGCTGCAAGAGAAAGACCTCTTAGGAGACTCCAAACCGCTTTTAAAATCAGACCTCGCCGTTTTGTAAGTGCAGCATCTGTTTATGGGAAACGCGGGAGCACGTCGCACTGCAACAGCCGCGGCGACAGCTACGGCCACAGCGCAGGCCATCTGGAGCTTCCAGAACCTCGCGCCAGTCCAGCGGGGTGAAAAACGACGGCAGCTTTCAGGTGTCTCTGAATTAGTGCACATGGGACATATATATTCCTGCAAAGAGTCACTGGTTTCGTTTATCTAGTGTCTTTCTCAAACTCTAGATCACTTCATGATGTCTAGCATGCGAAAATAAGAAAACAAGGTGTGATGATGATCTCGGGGGAGCAAAAAGCCTAGTTGTTATCCGAGGATCATAATCTCAAGGATGCACTTTCCAAGTAGCGCAAGTAGTCTGTCTGATAGACACCTGAACAGGTTTCTCTGGTGACTTACGCTGCAAATTATAGGGCTCAGAGAGTTCATCACACTGACTGAGAACTTCTCTACTGCAACCCTGCAACCTTCTAGGCCTACAATATTGACTACTATTTCGCCGGAAACAGCCTGATCTTCCGCACCCACACTACTTGCCACATTTGGCTCCTGGGGACTTCACCCTCTTCCCGAAGATGAAGATTCAGCTCAAGGGTCGCCGTTTGTGTCACAGTTGCAGAGATCCGGCGTGATTCCCAGAAGGTACTTGACACACTTCGAAAAACAAGACTTTCAGGGACACATTCCAGAAGAATGCTGGGGCGCTGTTTTGCTGTGCAAGAGCACTTTTTAAAACCTCGTAGTTGACAATACCGATGTTTCCCCTGTTCCTGTGATTATTGAAGGACATGGTGTGGTCCAGACCACTGCTCCAGACATGGATCTATAGCCACTTGATTTCTCTTCCAATTGCGACGTCCTGTTATACAACCCATTTTCGTCCATCGACAAAAATTATAGTACCTACAAATTATTGCAGTGTTTCATGTCAGAACAACCCGACAACTTACTGAAAAGGTCTCCTCATCTCCTCATCTCCCTGACTGATTACTTTACACACTGGGAGTCTTAGCGAAAGGTTGGAACAAAACAGGAGCTATTACTTGTACTTTGGGTCTGTGCCTCAGCCCCTTGCTGAGTGTGATCTAATCAAAACCTCGGGGAGGGAAGATGATCTAGTGAAATAGGCTCAGGAGGCCTTGAACATGTATAGGCCCAGCTCGCATCTCTCATTCCCCTCCCATCTGGAGGGGGAAAAAGCTCGGCCTCCCCGCAGCGATAACCATCTCAAGCGCGCTCTCGCTCCATACATGCATTAGCAAAACAGCCACCTCCTCCTGGTCTCGCTGTATCCGATCACATCACTCCCTTACACGCCGCACCTCCCTTCTGACAGTTCGCTAAAAAACGTCGCAAATGAATCACGCAAACTCTTTAGTACATGACACAGAGCTATAAACTAGATTTCGGATAAAGCTCATCATTTACTTTGTAGGCTCAACACAAGGACGAACCGCAGGTGAGCGTTTGTTATTCTGCGAAAAAGCTATTTTTAGATTCAGAACATTTTTACGCAATTTTTGTATATTTTTTTATCCTTTAATGACCATCAAGGACGCTATGACACAGTGCCAGGTCATTCCACAAAATGCAAATCGTAATTCATAAAAATTAAATGTCAATTAACTGTAAATTAAGTGAGTCGCACATGAAGCCAAAAAAAGCTACCTATTAATTAAAGGCTGCGGAGCCGCTAGTTTTTTCAATTTAACACGATTTTTGTAAAATTGTCTCAACGTTCGGAATACAACCGGTGCTCTATTTGTTTCAAGGCAAAAAATAATTACAGCTACAGAATTACTGAGACAAATATACTGGGGCATAAAGGAGACTAGTAAACGCTTATTTCCCATCAATGTATTTCAATGTACACAGTTTTAATCTGGATTCTGCTTGATGGCAAGGACACTAATTTATCAACTCGAGTCAGAAAGTTTCGATTTCAGCTCAGCTAGTTATCATATTAAATGGGGAAAACATAAGGGTGTAACGGTACACTTATTCATACCGAACCGTTTCGGTACAGAACTTGTGTTATGGATTTCGAATGCAATCCTTGTTTTTACATGCTGACCATAGTTGCAATCATGAGTTCCTCATGAACATATTAATGGCGGACCGCGAGTTGGTTTATTCTCCGCCACACACTTGAGCAGTGTCACTACTGGATCCGTACCGGAAACACGATTTGTACTACTCGCCACTTCCTGTCATCGCCAGCGTTTTTACCACAGTGTAGCAATATATATTTAGCTTCAAGAATTTCTCTTAAAAGGAGAAAATTCGCACAATTACGCATAATGAGGGAGGATCCAAAGAAATTGATTCAATTATGAATAAATAAATGAATGAATAAATACAGAAATAACTTGTGTTTCTTAAATGCCGAAATTCGTATGCTGAAATAAGGAAAACTGTTAAGTAAATCTTTAGAAAATTAAATATAAAATGTAAAAAACACAAACGCATACACACATCTGCATTATCAAAATTGTAGTCTAATTAATGCAAAATACATAATTAGAATTTCTAATTTATTTTATATTATTTCAGCAATTTTGTGTATTGCATTATTTATTATATTACATTTGTATGCGTTTTATTTTGTATTAAAAAACAAGCAGGCATTTTATTTAAAATGGTTGAAAACAATGTAAACTGTTAATGTTCACAAATGTTAATAATAAATGTTGCTAAAAAATGGCAAGCAATTTTGTGTTTTGCATTTTTATTGCATATATTTTATGTTTCAATCTACAGTCTGGGCTAGAAAGAAATCAGCCTCACTTCTTTATATATTTATTAGATATAAAAAAAAAAATTTCATAAATTTGAACATAGAAACAGTGAACAATCTGTTGTAAAACTTTTCATCTGATATATATATATATATATATATATATATAAGATAAAAAGTTTCATAATATATATATTATACAGATATTGCTGTTTAGCTTTTTGTTAGTAACAGTGACTGGTCTATGGCTTTATGCATAATGTATTATAACAAAATACTGTAGAAACAGGAGGCTGGCTGGCTGATTGTTATATGTATTTTTATTTTTTTTTGTTCACACAAAATCAAGGCGAGACCTGAGGGAGCACTAAAAAGGGTTGCAATGCAAATGAAACCAGGAAGATATTCAGTCTGTGCAACAAAACTGGCAATTATCAGGTCTTTGGAGCCAGCTGGAAAACTACTACTTTTTTTTTTCTTTTCAAAAACGCTTCATTTAAATACTGGGAACTCAATATATCCAAATGTAGCGGGGGGTTGGGTGGGAGGGCTGGCAGAGGCACCTCTTCATAATGTCACTGAACCACTTTGTATGCACGGTGTACTTATGCCAAATGTCAAAAACCACTGACTGACACTTTCATGTAGCACAGCGGGAGAATGACCTCTTCCAGACAGCCAATATCTTTCCTCTCATCTTCATCTCACATCCTGCACATACTGCTAGTAGGTATAAAACGCGTCGGGAACATTTTTTTCCAAAGTGAAATATTGTAACAAAAAAAGATGGATCAAAAAAAAAAAGACAATGAACTCTACGCTACCTTCATTTTCACTTTATCTTGGTCGGAGCAGCAGTCCTGCATTAAGCTTCTTCCCTTCTTTCAAATGAAACATCACAAATACAAAACATCTGGCGTCTGGTCTGGTTCCTGAGCACTTCGTGTGCTGTCATATGCAACAATGCGTTATTTTCCTTCGCAGAGATTTTATACACGACAATAGCTTTCCAAATATAGCGTAAAAAATGAAGCCCTACTTACACTCTAAAAAGGTAATCAAACTGCTTTTCGTCTCATTGTATAAACACAGCGTTCGGTTAACACCAATAATTAAACTAGAGTACTTTAAACCGTTTCAAACCACAGTCTCCTAACCGCAGTGAAGGAAAAAAGACATATTTGGGAACCATATTTTGATTAGAATTGAGTCAAAAATGAGTTTAAATTCCAATTTGCATTTGCCTTACATTAAAACAGTGTTCAGTAAAAACCACTGATTAAAAACCATTTGAAACCACAGTCTCCTGACCTCAGTGACAAATTTGAGTACCTAATTCCAGTTCAATTTGCATCATCGCTCAAAACTCTTCTTTGGTCAATTCATTGGTCCTCCATTGATACAGATGGCGTTTTTTTGTGGAGCAGGTCCAAGCCGTTTAACCAAACAACCGTCTGATTGGAAATTAACCAGAACCTGAAATTCTGCTAGCCGATGCATGAAGCGATTGTTGTTTATAAATATTCATTGGTAAAACCTGCACGCCAGAACAGCGTGACTTAAAGCTCCAGCGTCACCTGGAAAACACTTGAAACCCTGCATAAGACAAGCTCTTGGTTTTTACCATTCATTAAGATTACAATAAACCTTAAATTAAAAAAAATAGAAAGCCTGGGCTTTTTATTATTTCCCACAGCGAAGCCAAGTGGTTGGTGTAATAAGCTCACAGCTTGAAGTGCACAGGCCATGCTTTTAAGCCGAGTAGATCGTTTTGCAAGCAAGCGACTGGTGATCTCTCATAATTAAGTAGCAGTGAGTGAGGTGAGGTACAACCCTGAACTCCAGTCAGCCTCGCTACATCCGTTCACCTCATTTCCAATCTCGCTTAGCCTAGCAAATACACTCGGTAATGAACCTGCACTATTGTGAAGCAACGTGCGGAGGCTCGCCAGCACTTTACTGGACATCTAGAATGGACGTCTGGCAGCTCCAACGAGACGAAAAGCTTAATCTGACACTAAACAGGCAAGTGTGGAAGGACATTTTGCTTGGCTGCTGCCCTAATAGCCTCGAAAAAAAAAAAAAAAAAAAAGGAATAAAAGAACACCCACATGTTCAACTCAGACACAATTTCCATTTGGTGTTAAAGGCCTTTTAGAGGGGCATGGCCTACATGCTGAGAACGCTCTCAGATTGAGTCATACGCCGTTTTCTCCATACCATTTTTTTGTTTGATTAGCCATCAATCCCACTGTGTTGTACGTATATTAAAAAACAAAACTTACTTGTGGATAAGGGTGTAAGAAAATATTGCTAAACGTGGGTATTGCAATATTTTTTTGCCGACACTTTATCGTTTTTGTTTTAGTTTTTTTAAATGTAATATCGATTTTTTTAATTCATACAAGATTCATGGTTTTGAGTTTATATCCTGAACACTAGACAGGAAGTACTAGCATAAGAGCACTAATAAGCATTGATATATATATTTATATGTAAAAACGATTATGGGTACAACCCTCACCGAAAATAATAGCAGCGTTGATTGACGGCAATGTGTTTGCTGATACTGTATCGTTTTTCAAAAAATGCAATATTAAATTTGTTCATGTTTTGCAAAACTCTCAATGCCACTGAGGTGTGATGCGGGCATGGCTGGCACAGGATTTACGGTAAAGGTACTGTAGGTTTAAAGGGTGGGGGGTTAGCAGTGTCATTTTAAATGTAATTAATGCAAATGCAGATTTCAATAATTTCTAGTTAAATGTAATTATTTTTTGCTTATTTTTGTATATGGTGGTGTGTTCTTTATGACAGCTTTTCTAAAATTCTATTCCATTCCTAAAATAAAAAATATCCCAATATACCGTCAGTATCGCACATATCATATCGCAACCTCTATATTTTGTGATACGTATCGTATCGCCAAATCCTTAGCCGATACGAAACCCTACTTGAGAAAAGTACCTTCTACCGAATTCTCACTTTTAGCCCCTTATTTCTGTACTTCAGCCAAACTAATACGGATGAAACTAACTCATTAAGCGGTCAAAAGGCAAAAGTTTCCAAGATACAATGAACTGACTGTCCCGTGAACATCTAAGGTTACGTATTAACTTGCAAACCTCACACAGTCACAATCAGAAAAGCATCGAATATCAACAAATCAAACAACCCAACGTTTGTTTGCACTGGGAGGCGGTAGTGCAAGTCCGTAGACCTTCAAACGCTTGGGATTAAACGAGCTGAGAAGCACCGTCCCTGCTTTTCCTCTCTCCTAATTAGAAGAAAAGCTCTGAGCTCCCCTTGAAGTTATGCAGTTATGTCACTCAGGTAATGAAGCAAGATTAGCAAGAAGAAATGGCCTGTGACTGATTGTGTGTGGAGCACTAGCCAGGCGGAATCCCCCTTCTGCTCTGTCCGCCTCTGATCTCCCTGACATGCCGAGACAGCTTTCTTGAAAGAGCATGTCTATCCGAATGACGCGAAGAAGCTCGGAGTAAGATCCACTTACTCGTGGATCAAATCGGGCTCTGAAGAGGTCACATGCTAATTGCATTTCCTTTCCCATCAACCCGCCATTTATCAGTAAGTCGTCCTTGTTTTGATGTCTGGAGGACTGAGAGAGGAATCGAGCGAGACATGAGGGATCAGTAGGTATTCACATGAGAGACTACTGACGACATATTATAATCCTCGAGCTCTAATATCTCGGCCCATTTTCTTGTAAAGGTCCTTTGAAAGATCACCTGATTGATTCCAAGATTCCTCGCTATGAGCAAAGCATGCCCCAACAGCCCAGTCGCCGGGCTCATAATAAACCCTCGAGAAAAAAATTAAAGTTGAATTCTTCATGGAGCTGTGCCACACTATTTCTTATTTCGGTTCGAGGAGAACTCGGTGTACCCACTCCAGGGTAGACTTGATAGTGCCGGCCCATCTGCAAACCCAGCCTCCTGCTTCCTTTCAGATTAGAAGATTAGAAGCTTTTCCTAAAATGAAGGTATTAGAGTGTGCCGGCTCAGAAGAAACGGTGAGCCTGGCTGGATCCACACTTGAGAGAGGAGGGATGAAGCTAAGCTAATGAGGACACAGAGTCCTGCTCGTCTGCAGGGACAGAGTAGGACCCCAGCTGCTTCTCAGCGAGCCTATGAACCCTGGAGGACTTGGATTAGACGCCGGATCACGCCTTGGTAATGAAAAAAAATAGCACTCTATACCAACTGCGACAGACCATACCACTGCCTGTTAATCCCAGGGTTTTGTTATTCAAGACAATGGGCTTTTACACCACTGACTCCCACTTCTATGTCTGCTTATTACAACAGCTGGTCACTAATGGATGAGCGTAGCCCCATAACAGGCAATTTAGTAATTGGTAGATCAACATTCAGACAGAAAGGTCTCCCGCAAGAAGAAAAAAAAACCTTTCTCATGCTTTGGGGAATACCAGCTAGCTCTTGTTGGAGAAAAAAAAAGACTACTTTTTTTTTTTTTGCAGGTGGGACCAAAAAAATTTCAGGTACTCGAGAAATGTTGCAGAAAATAGAGGGCAACCTCTGCCTTTTCTGGAGGCGCAATTAAAATGTGACTCGAAAATGGAAGCCATTTGCTTAAACACTCCTCGTCCACGCCACGCTAATCTCCTCGGGGGCCTTTGACCTAACGACCGCAAGGAGCGCGGTGTTGAAGATCAAACCCGGGCTGAGATTTCACCCTGGGCGCCAATTAGACGTCACGTGATTCCCTGCCGCTTTTAGGCCGCGATGAAATTGCAAACAGGTAGCTGAAGTGTGTTTTTCATAACCGGGATATGAAGAAGCAGCGCGGTTTACGTTGGATATGCAATTCGATTACGTACTCTAATACTGAGAGTTAAATGTTTCAAAGCTGAGAGTTTACTCAAAGTAAGCAAGCGCACTAAAGGCGTCTAGATTTGTTTTGGACACTTTCAGACGTGGTGGAGAATTGCAGAAGGTGTTGACTATAAGTGCTGATTGACAAGTCTTCATCTTAAAGTAGGCAGCACGTTAGGTGAGACTGTGGCTAACAGACGACCATTCTTTTACCCAGCTGCTGCATATCTGACTCCGGAACAACACTGAATTGTATTCAGAATTTCGCTGCGATATTTGCTCCCGCCTGGGAAATCCGATTCATTACGCTCGCATGTGTAAAATACTTTCTTCCCAGAGATCAAAACCCGGGCGATTATTAATCATGGCGAGGTAACGAGAAATTGCACGGAGGAAAGAAAGCTCGAGAGGAAGACGTCGTCCGCGAGGGAAGGACCAAACGGTGACATTTTTGTAATAGTTTACAAAAAACAACAACATTTCTGGAGAAAATTTAAGTCACAGGTGTGTCACAACAGCTATAGAGAAGCACGGCGACGGTTTTATTCATGCCGAGGGCTATTTAAAGGTTTCCTTTTCCTATTCAATTCAATCAGGTGTCAGGTCAGGCACAGAAATTCAACCACAGCTAAAATGTGTTTTAGCTTTAGAAAATCTCAATGTTAGTAATACACAAATTATGGAGCAAAGAATTGGGTTTTTGGAAGCGGTGGCATGCAATTTTCCCTACCCTTGAACTAGGAGACTCAAACCTGTTCCAGAACGTTTACTTGGGTTAGAAGTATGTGAAAGATCTGGATTGGCCTCCTATAGAGCTCTGACCTCCTGAACCCTACTGAACACCTTGGAATGAATTGGAACGCCACAGGCCTCCTTATCCTACAGCAGTAGCTACTTACTTCAGCTAGGAGACCCAAACCTTTGTCAGCATGACAGACTGCACAAACAAAGCTCCACAAATATGCTTTATATGGGTTTGAGTGGAAGATCTCCTGCTAGAAACCCTGATCACCTTTGGGATGAATGTGAACACTGACTGCACCCCAGGCCTCCGCACCTCACCTGCATCAGTAACTGAAGCACACTCCAAAATCAAGTGACACATCTTCCCAGAAGAGTGGAGGTTGGGATGGTAAAAACCTACATATGGCCAGGTGTCCACCAACTTTTACCCATTTTGGTCCAAGTAAACATGCATACAAGGATGCGAAAAGAATTTAGAATAAATAAATCATCATAAAATACATTGATATGGGTGATATGCTTATTTTGTAAAAAAAAATTAATAAATAAATAAAAATATTTTACTGTAAAACCTCACCATAACACACCATCTCATCACCCCCCCATCACTCCCACGAGAGTCTGAGGAAAAACAGCGACATCTTTTTTCTTCGCTGAACTTTTCCCAGGTGACAAAGGCTCGTGTCTGATTCGAATCACGCTACAAATTCGTTCTCTGAAATGTAGCTGGCCGTCAGAGCGAAAGGAGACGCCGTCTTATCGACCCTGATCGCTGCTGAATAAACATGAGGGACGAGCGAGCCTAGGAGAGGTGGAAATTCACCAGGGCAAACCTCATTCTAATAAAGAAGGATGCGACGGGCCGATAAAATATCTGCCATGTTCCACAAAATAATCCAGAAGCCTCTGGGTAAACAGCAGAGATGTAATTCAGGAGATGATAAAAGACTAGACATACAAATGCAAAGTACTAATGCATTACTGTCTGTATGAATAGTTTCAATACTGCATTGTGCTTCCTTTTAATACTTTACCATAATGTTATTCTTAAATTCTTAAAACCTAATTTAAAGAAACTCCTTAAGGATATAAGGCCTCGAAATGAACCAGTGCTGACTACCTAAAAAACTAAAGATTCACTCAAAGATTTTTAGAACACTGTCCAGATTGATACTGCTTTGTAATTTTTTAAGATTGTTAAATTAGATTGTAAAAAAAAAATAGAATTCCTATAAATAAATCTTTTTTAATCGCTGTTGAAACTTTAAAAGAATAAAAAAACAAAAAAAAATGTATTGCATAGAAAATGTAATAAATAAAATACGTAAAACAGAAAAGTAGCAACTGCAAAATGTCAAAACTAAAATTAATTATTGTAAAAAAGTGTCAAAATCTTTTTTTAGAACTGCATTGTAAAAACTGTAAAAACAAAAAAACAACAACAAAAAAAATTGTGAAAAAGACTAGACTAAGATTTTTACTGTAATAAAACAGTAATGTTACTGTAATTTAAACATAAGTATAAAAAAAGACTGAGTTTTAAAAAACGAACAAAAAGCGATTACATGAAACGAGGCAAAATATACTTTCTCCGACATTAAATCACAGCATATAGAATAGAATATAAACATCATTCAGTCTAGTAATGTACATGCACAGCCTTTTTCTGTTTGCCTGCAACTTACGGTAAAATTCACAGTAAATTTTTATTCTAATTTAATATACTGAAACAAAGCAGAAGATCTCAAACAAATGTTTTTTTATGTCTAATACTTTGTCAGGATTTGGCTTTTGGTTTTCATTTATAACAACAATCACAGCAATGTAAAGAAAACAGGACAGATTTTTTTCAATATTTCACCCAAAAAGGTTTAAAGAAACGAACATGAAACAAAGATATTTTGTGTAATGATCTCTCCATCAGAAAACAACTTTAGGTTTCTTGTGAGAGATTTTGTTAAATGGTCAACCTCTTGTGCTCCAATGGCGTCCATCCATTTTCTTTTTTAATTCACACTCAAATCGTCGTCTAGACTGAACCGTTGGCCATCTGCACTGCTCCAATCTACAGCGACTCAATGGTCACATGACTTTAAATGCTGCCCACTGTAGCAAGGAGAGCAATGCTATGTAGAAAAGTTCCTCTGATTGAAAGCCTGAGAAGAATTTACAATCAGTACATCAGTATTTTCCTGTAAAATCATAACCATTCTATTTTATTTTCCACACAAAAACATTTTTTTTTGCAAAGAAGTTTTGCATGTCACTGTAAGGACAATTTGTGCTGAAAAAGACAGCGAATCAGTACACCGTGTTCCTCCTAATTTGCTAAGAAGAAGCATTAGCACTAAAGCAGCTCATTCTGCTGAACTTGGGAAGAGTTTTTTTCCTGGCTCCAGACTGGGATGTAGGTTAGTAACTTTTCAGGATTCTAAATGAGCTTTTAAGTCAGGCATACGTAAACATACAGAAAATACATCGACGGTCCGGCGAGATCGCTGTTCGGGAATTCAATCACCTGCGTCGAATCGACGGCTTCAGAAAAGGAATTACCTGCGCCGCATTGTTGCTGAAAAGGAGGAGGTTATAAGGCCGTCATCTGGCTGCCACTTGCTCTCCCGTACTCTCTCTCCCTCCATCAACCCGAGTTTCCCCTCCATTGCCGCTGTTTGTTTTCACTGCACTTTCGCTAAATTAGTAATTACAGTCGCACAAACCAATCTCGCCGCCACATCTTGTGAACCCAGGGACGCACCTGCCGGAGCCATGCAAACAAATAGCTTGTTAAGCTCCGCGTTACAGCCAGACAAGCTAATGAGATACACAGTGCCCAGGCCTTGATTTTAGCATAAAAAAAAAAGAAAGAAAGCCAAGAGCAGCTGATCGGGTCAGACACAAACCTACACACAAAAACGCAGACAAACCCGGAGCGCATCGTGTTCATAGCCACCGGTATACTGATCGAGACAGCAGGTGAGAAATGAAGAGAGACGGAACGGATTGCACATTTCGTTTAGGTTAAAGTACGTCTCACACACATATCTTTCTTAGCACGAGCGAAGTCATCAAATCAACTCATTTTTCACACCTTGCTTTCTTTCCAGTATTTTTTATTTTTACAAAACTACACATGCTAGCGTTCTTTGTTTACGGACAAAAAAAGAAGCGAGGCTCACAAGCAGCTGTTGATTAACCAAAACACTAACGTTGCTGTGATAGAAACTTAATTTTTTTTCTTTCCAGAAAAGGACAAAATACTTAATAAAATTTTATGGTAGAATTTGGACCAGTAATTTTGAAGAAAATGAAAAAAAAAAAAAAAGCATTCGCAAGCTGGCAAACAAGCCAAAGTGTATTTTGGTGCAAATTCAGTCGAATTTGTATATATATATATAAAATCAATATCTGAAATTATAACGCGACATTATAAGATTCAGTAGGATTCAGCACTTCACATCAGTGCATTGGCATATAATAGTTTAAAAAAAGTGTGCATCAGTACAAGTTGGTGTTTGTATCGCGAAGCATCGTTTGTAACATATTTGCACGGATTTATTCATATAGAATTATCAGTAGATGTGCTATACTTCAATTATTTAAAAAGTGACAAATAATCTGTGACCAATATTTTATGAGTAGATGGATTTCACCACTGCTGCCACGTGAATATGACGTATCGCAACGCCAAGCCGACGCGTGTCCTGAGAGTCACACAGAATACAGATTAACATGGCAGAGGTAGAGCTGCGTCTTCCTGTAGACAGAACAGGAAAAGAACGTCTGGGTTTTATTTAATCTTTTTTTCTTTTTCGTACTACAAAGGCACTTAAGGAAATTGATGATTTGCTGTCTGTCTGAACCAAAGAAATAAAAGTGAACTATCGTCATCTGCATGTTGAATCAAACTGAAATCGCAATAGTTGTAAATCGCAAAACCGGTAGCTGCGTCATATTTATCTTTAATATATATATATATATTTTTTTTTTTTGCATTGAGATAATACAATTAATGCAAAACGCATCAGCCCTAATTCTGAAGATAGACATGGGTCTGAACCTTTGGCCATATCGAATAGGTCTGAAAGCCCTGACAAAGCGCTATAGGTGTGTGAGAGGGTTACAGCAAAGTAGCCAATCTTGTTTTCTTCACCCGAATAATCCAAACTATCAAAAAACTGCTTTTTTTTGGTCTCATTATAATATTGTAAAAATCCCCAGCAGAACTTGCAGAGACATAAATCAGAGACGGCAACCATCCCTGCTCAGGAACCCACAAGACATGCAGGAGCATGCACACTTGCATATTTGACTGGCAGGCAAATAAACATAATCCTCCACCGTACCTGTCACTTGTTCAAACAGGGCTTTAACTGGCTCTTTTAGGATTACGGGAAAGCCGGAGGGGGAAAAATGGACCAACACGAGTTACACGAGAGCATAATACAGAAAGCACAAGTGCAGCAGGTCTGAGCAGCCACTGTATCATACCATCCATCATTACATTATTCAACCAGCAGTATTGTGCCCATAAGGGAGAGAGAGAGAGAGAGAGAGAGAGAGAGAGAGAGAGAGAGAGAGAGAGAGAGAGAGAGAGAGAGAGAGAGAGAGAGAGAGAGAGAGAGAGAGAGAGAGAGAGAGAGAGAGTGCTTTCCCGCGGTTACGTCTGTTTAATGCTTCAATCAAAAAACGTCCTGCCTAAACAGACCGGTCTTTAATAATGCAACAACACGGCCTACGGAATAATAACCATGTGCCTATTAAATTGTGTAAGGTTTATATCACGCTCACCATTAGGCAGCCGAGGCCTCGCCAGGCATGAATGTGAAAGTGCCGTTTCTGATTGGAGGGGGTTCAAGGTTTTGAGGTTTTGCAGCTATTTGTAACCAGTATGGAAACCAGTAGGGCTCCTAAATATGGATTGCAAGGAGAATTTAGTGCAGGGGTCAAACAAGTTCCTAGGTGAGCCTGGTCTGATTGCTCTAACACACTATTTGCAATCTTTTCTTTTGAAGATCTGAGTCAATAAATCATCTGATTTAGTTAATATCTAAACTCTATGTGGGCCACCAACATGCAACCAATCAGGAAATGCTGATGAATTCAGAACATGCCCCATGGTCATGTAAGTTTTTAATGGGCAAGGATTTTAAAAAAACACTAAATAGACTGTATACTACTTCAATGCTAAAAAGACGACTTACACTGACCAGGCGTTAAATTATAGCCACCAATCTGGCATAACATTATGACCACCTGCCTAATATTGTGTTGGTCCCCCTTTTCCTGCCAAAACAGTCCCTAACCATCGAGCATCAACACCATTAACTTCTTCAGCAGTTTGAGCTACAGGAGCTCGTCTGTTGGATCGGACCACACGGACCGGCCTTCGCTCCCCACATGCATCAATGTGCCACGGCCACTGTCACTGTTGTTCCTACATTGGACCACTTTGGATAGATACTGACCACTCCATACCGGAAAATGCCCACAAGAGCTGCAGATTTGGAGATGCTCTGACCCAGTCGTCTAGACATCACAATTTGTCAAAATCCTCAAATCCTAATTTTTCCTGCATCAACTTTGTAGACAAAATGGTCACTTGCTGCCTAATAAATAAATCCACCCACTAACAGGTGCCATGATAAAGAGATAATCAGTGCTATTTACTTTACCGCTCATAATGTTATGTCTGGTCAGTGTATATATTTGTCAATCCCTTCCAAAGCTTGTTCCAGCTACATTTGTATTTCTCCTTGTTCAAATATTCTGGAGACGTTGCTGAGACATAATAGACATGCAGCCCAAAGACAAACATGAAGTGCGACTATCTATCAAGCTCTTGCCCATTCAAACAGGATGCAATTTATGATTGTTCGGGCAATCAATAATAAGCACTTGTGATAATGCAGTCAAGCAGCGGCTGAGAGAGGAGTGAAAGAGAGAGGGAGGCTGGATCTCTCTTGGGCCTTCCTGGGATTGCAGTAATGCTCCACTTTGAGCCAAGAAGAGAATATTCATTAGTGAGGATAATGCACTCCAATTAACCAGAGACAGACGTTGTGTCACAGGTGTGGCTTCCACCTGGTGACTGAAATAATGGAACCGGAAAAAAAAATCTAAATAAAAAATAGTCCCATTCCCACAACGTCCAATAAAAGCTCTTCAGCTGATTAAATCCTCATCCAGTGTAAAGAGTCATTCTCCATTTCTCATCCACTCCCCAGATCTCACCCACTTCTCAGCCCGAGACACTGCAGGCGTGAAATCTAGCACTGCGATGTCCGTCTGCGAGTCGTGTGTGTGTCTTCCCCCTGTGAAGCCTGTGATTAAATAATGGGAGAGGAACGATGGGATAAGAATGCAAACGAAGGCGAGAGCACATGCACAGCTGCCTGCGGTGATCTCTCCTTAGACGTATAATATCCATAAAGCCTGTGCTCCCGTCACACGGGTGCTGGCTCGTCTCAAATTAACATCAACAACCCGAGAAACCAGGCGCATCCATCCCAATTGCTTGGAGGGGGGAAGGTACGGAGATGCCACTCAAACACCTGAGGCCAGGGTGATTCGGGATGGGGCATATGGGTACAAGTTATTTCTGCGAGTGAACAGCCTGGCTAACAATCCTTTTCAATTCACCCTGGCTCACCTGTTAAAATCCTCCAACGCCAGAACATCAAACCACAGAGCACACGCCTTTGTTTCCCATTTCCTAGAAAAGATGGTAGCTCAACAGCAGAGATCATACATGCATAGAAATATGATGCAAGATATATATTTTTTGGCCTCACCTACACAACACTGGTTGATGTTCTGAATCTCAGGACATACCAACGATCACAACAATCGTCTAGACAGACAAGAACATTATTTTGCATAGAAAAGCCAGGTTTGGTGTTCCATAGAGTTGGGACCACTTTTAACTAGAGCCGTTTGAGAACATGGTATTCACTTCCCTTTGTGGTCCATCATGACTAGCAATGTACGTTTTAATATAAAGGTGCAGGCTCTACATTAGTACCTTGATTAAGGACTATTACAGAAAGAGTCAGATATTTTTTCTACAATACTACAATTTTTGCTGAGGTGGTAGTTCAATAGTTAAGGCTCTGGGTTATGAATGGAAGGCCAGTTGTGCAAACCCTGGTATCGCCAAGCTGCCACTCTTGGTGCCTAAACCTCTGTGATCCAATGGAGCTGTATCATGGCTGACCATGAGTTTTGACCTAAACCTCCTACCTCGCTGGGATATGTGAAGAAATAATTTCCCAGTAAGATTTTAATGATAATAAAAAAAAAAGTATAGCTATCTAGTAAGATGTTTGAGACTTCATTTCAATATTTAAGTGTATGCTTGGTTAGTTTGGTCTTTCTATTAGGTAAAAGAGCAAAGTGTGTATGCTTTCTGCATATACTCCACCTACCAACCTACCAAATGCATAGAATTCACTTCCACAGATATGCTATTAACACCCAGCTTTGTGGTACACAATTAATTTTGGTACATCATGACTATTACAACAAGGGACAGATCTTTTTCCTACAACACTAAAATGGAATAGCTTTCTAGTTAGATGTTGGAGATTTAAACACAGTCTTAATATTTAAGTGTATGTTTAGCTAAATTAAGCATTTCGGTCTTTCTATTAGGTAAAGAAGCATAGTTCCCTGTTGGTCTAGTGGTTAGGATACAGCGCTCTCACCGCTGCGGCCCAGGTTCGATCCCCGGTTAGGGAACCAACCCCAGCCACTCTTTGTGCCGGTCCCAAGCCCGGATAAATGGGGAGGATTGCGTTAGGAAGGGCATCCAGCGTAAAAACGTGCCAAATCAGACATGCGGATGATCCGCTGATGGGAGAAGCCAAAAGAAAGTTATTTTATATTAGGTAAAGAAGCATGTATGGAAAGTATGTGTTCATGATTCCGCTGGTTCATCCTGATACTCCTCTTCTGCTAATGTATATTTTACAGTAAGAAGGTCTCAGAAAGCAATCTAGCATGCTAGAATTTTATCAGTCCACATTGTGTGCACATTGAAGCCCCTCAGGAAAACAAGCTTTTGCACATTCAGACAACAATAACACAACTAAATTGAGGAAGGGAAATTTATAATCATTGCCAAAAATGTATGTGATGATAATCGTAGCCTATCATACTCTTTAAATGATGTTCAGGAGCATTGTTTCAAACGCCGACAAGTAAAGAAATGTCAGGGCTCAAGAGGCTCAAGTACTGAAAAAACTCACAGTTAGCGTAGCCTCTCCTAGCCAACCACTGAGGGATCAAACATCACAAACAGGGAACACGGAGAGAATACATATTAGCTGAGCTATTCGCTTTTAAATCCCCGAGAGAATAGGAATTATGCATTTGTCCACTCGGAGGACAAACTTTATGTGAGAGATAACAACTAATAAAGTGTAATAGGTGTGTATTTTGGACGGTATTTTCGAGGCAGGAGACGACAATGGGACGTGCAAACGAGCAGAGAATTGTTAACGGCCTTTTGTGATTGCTGTGCCATGAAGTTAAGACCTCAAGTTTTGGCACCAAACAAGATTTACGTCAAGTCAAGGCTTGCCTTGATCAGGACCTTATTTTACAAATGGGTGGTTTAAAGACACTGTGGGCCGGTTTTCCATTTAGCTAAAAACCCTAATCCTATAAGGGTTGAGTCAAGACTTTTTGAAGTGTTTCGTCTCCTGCTGTACTCAGAATAATCTCACATTTAGGGAATTTGGCAGAAGCCATTTATCTCATTCATACAACTGAGCAGCTATGGGGTTAAGAGCCTTGCTCAGGGGCCCGTGAGTGGCATCTTGTTGTGGCTGGGATTTAAACTACGGAGCCCAATGTCTGAATCACTAAGCTACAAACTCATGAGATGTTGCAGATAAACTCACGTGATTTGTTGAAATAAAGTGCACTATCGGACTGCCAGGTCTGAAATGTTCACACGGTTTCTTGCAAAAGTGAAATGCTCACGTCAGCATTGCGGTGATAAGATTTCCTGAAATCATGCTCCGCATTCCTAACGATAAATTATCTGACAAGTTGAGAAACTGCTTTTATTACCAAAGTGGGTATAATTTCCTCTTATAAACCATTCCATTCTTCTGCGGTGCACAAGGTCAGAGCTGGAAGACAAAGCAGCCTATAACCTCAGGTTGCCCGGGTTACGCCGTGCTGTAATGTGATCGGGCTGCTGAACTGCTTCAAACAGCGATCGCAGAAATCTCACTATAGCCACACGCTCGCGAAGACAATGGGTGTGAGCCATCTGTCATTCGACTCGGCCGGGCCAGGCATTTGTAATCGGCCCACTGTACGTGCCAAGGTGAGAGACATTTCCATTTTAAATCAGCGACGTCTGTGAATGCATTCCAAACTCAGTCACGCCAAGGGCTGTTTGTCTCCTGCTTGCCTCGAACTACCTCATACACACTCGCTGATACACACTAATACTCATTCAGCAATTACAAACTCACACAGTTTCTGACATTTTTAACTCGTTAAACCTGCGTACCATTATTTAATTGCATTCTAAGTGCGATTGTTGGGAAATATTCGACACAACTATACACCGTGACCCAAACACTCTCGCAAAAAGTCTCGGGAAACTTTTTCGCAATCTTTACGGCAACGCATCAAAAAAGTAATTCCAGCTATCTACATACTTTCGAAAGGTTGCGAGGTATCCGTTCACCTTCACATCCACACAATTACGCTTCCAATACATCAAATTACTGGGGATGGGATCTACAAAAAATGATGCATTTCCAAGCACATAAGTGGTTTCAATAATCAAAAAGTATCACAATGTGAGATATTATATTATAATCATAATAATTTGCAATCCTAACAAAAAGTAATGGATAATATATGAGAAAACCTGCATTATAGTGGATTTTAGTGTTTTATTACGTCTCCAAGCTTTCATTTCATTCCAAGTGTGTTTCCTTCCAGATGCCAGAACTGCAGTGCGGAAAATAAAGCTTCAGTCCATTTTTTTTTTATTATTATTATATTTTATTAATTCTCAATCAAACATGGTTCCTTTCTGTATTAATTTCCCCCTAAGGATTTGTTATGTTATTCCAGCAAGGGAGTAACAAAATGGCATATATTTTTATGTAATAGGGTGTAACGATAGATGTATTCGTATCGAACCCTTTCAGTACAAGACTTTGTGCATGTGGACCGAATGCAATTCTTGTTTTACATGCGGAACACAGTTAAATATACAATTTTTCTCACAAACGTATTGAGTGGCGGACCACAGGTTTGTTTAATCTCCACCTCACACTCGCAAAAAAAAAATCTATAAAAAAACGAAATGGCATAAATCAAATAAACGCAATACTATTTGTTATTATGTTTAGTATATTTCCATATCACTAGTCCGTCTGACATCGAATTCACACAAAAGATTTCTCACATGCGCGGTACAAATTGCGTTTAACGGATTAAATAACGCCGTGTCGCTGTTTATGGATTTATACTTAATTGAATCGATATTATAAAAAAATATATGTTTTGCATTCATTTGATGTAATTAATTTTATTTAAATATATTTTATTTCAACCAAGCAGCATTTTATTGAAAATGGTTTTACATCATGTAAACTGTTGGTTTCACAAACGTAAATAATAATAAACAACGTTAATAATAAAAAAAAAAAACAAGCAATTTTTTGCATTTCTTTCCCCAAACTGCATTGAAATTGAACCGAACTGTGACCTAAATAGCGTGAAACCGTGTATAAACCGTGAATAAACATTGTAATCCCTTGTAGATTACTATTTAGTGTTTCAAAAATTTGGTACGAATTTCTTTGTCGATTAGTAGCCTAGCTTACTACGACTAACCACAGGACCATGACCAGACATTTACTTATGATGAATAAGCGTGATTTTTATCCAAACCAGACAACTTTTAGATAAAGAAAAATAATAAAAAAGACGCCTCCTAGTAGTAGCTGGATCGATTTGCATTCGTATTCCTCATCATACAATGTTGAGGACTTCCTTCGCTGTCGTCGTTCGTCGGTACGCCCGAGTTTTTCTTCTCTTTTCTCATGCAAACTCCAGGTTAATGTCGCAGGGAGGAGTACAGGCACTGAGTCAGCAGTACGTAGGAAACGAGTAGCGCCTTGGAGATGAATAAATCAATGACAAACTATTCTCTAAGCTCAACACCAGAACCACCGTCCTTCTCTCCTCGTTCAAAAGAGCACTGCATGAATCCACATCATCCATCCATCTCTCAGTGACGGGTGGGCTTTAGAAACCAGTGCTGTGCCTCAGATGGTAATGGGGCCTTCTTCCTATCCAAGGCTAAGACATGTAAAATTCTGCGCGGAGCTCAGCAAAAAAAACAAAAAAAAAAACAACAGGATGACAGAAAACGAACGATGGCTCCAGGAGGGCTAGCAAGCCACACACACACACACACACACACACACATATTCGCATTGCTTACACACACACAGGCGAAGTCTTTCCAAAAAAAAAACCATCAAGACTTCTGTTATCTCAGCACGCCTTTAATTCCTCCTATATACATGCAGTCAGATTTTCACATTATTAGCCTGACCTTCTCTTCCAGCATGGAGTTAGCTGGCATTTCTCAGGGTGCTAATGGCGGAGGATTGAATCTCGTCCCGCGGCGATATCATAATCAGCCCACGAGAGCAAGAAAAACGATTTTGCATTTGCATCTTCGCATTTTCAGCAGCCTTTTTCGAATTCATGCTAAGAATATAAATAAATACCGCTAATGCCGGATGCGATGTCGATAACCGTGCCTGGATTAAAGCGTGAACTTGACTCGGGTTCGGAAAAAAAAACATCAGCTAGGGCTTTTCTTCAACCCTGAGCTCCGAGAGGAAAACGCAAGAACCGTCAATCGTCCGCTCTTCAAAGAAGTGCCAAGAAAAAAAATAAAAAACTCCAACCCAACTGACAGCCGCTAATGGAGGAAGAGGACTATAAATACGGCTTAGCGTTGATGGAACATCTCTCATTTACCTCCCATCACCACAGCCCCTTTCTCGCAAAGGTTTAAGAAGACGTGAGCAACATCTGATACCCTGGAAGGATTTCTGGGCACGGTGTCAAGACTGGGAACCTTCACAGCACTTTAGATGCTTCAGAGGCGTGAGGAAAAACACCTCCGATCATGAGAGATGGCTTCGAATTTCACCCCTTTGTGTTTCCACAAAGTGCCGACTCGACCGCTCGGTCGAATAAAGCAGACAAGAGTTGATCATCAGCTGCTTTTTTTCTCTTCAGATGTCTGAAAAAGCAGAAGTGAGGACCATAATGTGGGCCAGGCCTTAACTTTGCACCTAGCTGCTAAGGTCATGGTGGAAATCGTTCACTTTTGAATCGACTCAAACTTTCACATTAGATCACAAGATCTTTAGCAAAAAAAATTAAAGTGTTTTTCAGTGATAAATATCGCAATATAAGATTTTGCCTCTTCTTGCTATATTTGCAATGCTAACAAAACCTAGCGTATAAACACGTGAGAAAAAGCACATTATATTGTACGTGTTTTATTTTGTCTCCAAGCTTTAATTTCGTTCCAGGTGTGTTTAATTTGACTTTAATTCAATTCTCAAAAATGGTACTTTAATTACTCTATTATTTTTCCTTGTCAACTATCCAACCATCCAACTCTCCATCAACGATCTACATTTTTCATCATTGGTCTCTATCAAAAAAAATTTTTTTGCCCAGCTACAATTATTAAATGACTACTTTTTGTTTACTGAATAAATAATTAAGAACTAAACCTTGCCTTAACTTTGTGCCTGGCTGCTAATATTGAGGTGGAATTTGTTGGCTTTTGATTGGACCCAGAACTTTTACACTAGACCACAAATTTTTTTTTAGTAATCAGAAAATATCGCAATTTAATTTTGTGCTTCTTGCCATATTGTAATCGTAATGATTTGCAATTCGAACAAAAACCTAGCGTATAGCATATATGCGATAACGTGCATTATAGGGTTTTACAACGAAAACGTTTTGTCTTTTCATTCAATGTATTTTCATTGTTTTGATTCTCAAACGTGGTGCTTTTCTGTATTATTTTATCCCTCAGGGTTTGTTGACTAACTTAATATAGCAAAGGGTGTAACGAAATGTGTGTGTGTGTGTGTGCGTGTGTGTGTGTGTGTGTGTGTGTGTGTGTGTGTGTGTGTGTAAAACTATCCATGTTGAAATTTAGATCTTAGGCTTAAACCTCAGCGAAATTTTTCAAGTTTCAAGTTTTTTTGATAGTTTTTACAATGAAATGCTTAAGTGAGGCTACAGGCAAACTACAGCAAAACTACAGCAAATACTAACATTCAACAATATTAAACAGTAAAGAGAAATAGGAAATGAGGGAAAAAAGATCGTAGTCTCAGAGATTACTATCGAGTGTTTTTACCTGCCTACAAAATAGTTTGTCGCTCAGCTACAAATATCAAACAACCAGTTTTACTTTACTAAATAAATAGTAAATAACTGCTTATGTTGCGGTGGAAATCGTTCGCTTTGGATGCGACCCAGAGCTTTTACACTAGCAAACCAACAGAGGAAACGTTTCTGCTTGTCTGTAATGTCGATGGAAAAGTAACACTTTAAGTAGCACCTCGGGCCTGAGGGAACGTTGTTTGATTTGACTGTATACTATATTATGTCTCGCAGAAATTACAATAAAAGCCATTTTTTACTTTCAATGCAACAAACAAAAATCCAAGAACAGCTCATAATGGAGATAAATGCTCTGACATTTAACTTTTTTTTTTTTTTTTTTTTAAGTCTGGCTATTTACTTCCTTTTGCTTTGTCCTACAAGAAACCGAAACGCAAGCATTGCACATAATGCGATATAATATCCATAACTAAAAAAAATACAAAAAATACAGTGAGACTGAATTTGTTAAAAATGTCCACATGGTTTCCATCAAGTGATTTTCCACCATGCTGATTCACGGCAGATGTGTTGATGTGTTAATGTAAAATACTGTGGTTTTAAGCATTTTTTGTTTTGTGTGTGTGTGTGTGTGTGTGTGTGTGTGTGTGTGTGTGTGTGTGTGTGTGTGTGTATATGCGTAGCCTTAATGATGAAAGCTGTTATAAACAGCTGTGAATAACAGTTTCACTTTATTTCCATTTAATTACCGAAGTTAAGAACAGAGCGAGACAGAAAGAGAGCGAATGAGAACTTGTCGAAAATTGAATTCATTTCGGATGGAAGATGATAAAGTAGAAAAGTTGTTAGGACGTCGCGCTCATTAGCGTTTCCCCGGCCGTTTCCTTCCTCCCGGACAAACAGATAAACCTCAAATCAACTTTTATGAACTTACACCGGTTCCTTTGTGTCACAAATATGGCACTTAGTAAAAACAAAGCCCAGATGAGCTGGACTAATCAGATCCTTGTGGACAAACAACACTCCTTTATCGACCCCGATCTATCGTTGCCATGTGTGTGCTTAGAACTGCAGGCATCTGATTGCGCTAAGCGTCGCTTCTTGTCCAGGAAAAAGGGAGCGAACCGAGGTCGCGAGCGAGTGAACTTTCTTTCTTTCTTTTTTGCGACAATTAATAAAATTTTTAAAAAAAAAGCAGCGGATAAGGAAATACTGCCACTTCTCATGTCCCAGTGAATTTGAGGCATCCAGGGCTTTGTGAGCTATTTTAAGAAGAAGAAAAAAAACCTTAAACCAGCGTCTTTTGCTCTTTTAAAATTCAAATGATTAAGCAAAATAGTTGCCGTTCTTCAATACCTTCAGGTCGCGAGGATACGGTGAGTGAGCTAATTACAGATTTAGGGCTAAAAATGGTAAACCCATTACAGGGTGGAGAGCGAGGTGCTCCGGTGAGCTACGCAAAAGCCAGAGTAGCCTTACTGAGGAAGCCATTGTATATTGATAGCATTTTTTTTTTTATCTCCCTCTCAGTGCTGATAAGGATAAAAGACAGAACTAGAGGAAGGGGGATTCTTTTCTTCCCCCCTAATCTGATCAGAGGCTATTGTTTTCCTAGCTCATTAAGCTACAGGAGGTCCAAAGGTCTCCTCGCAGTTGACAAGTCAGCTCCTTCCCCCATCCCACCCTCCTCAATACCCTCCTTTAACCTTTAAATACAAGGGAAGACTTAGAAAAACAAGCAGCCGGAACAAAAGGAAACAGCAGAGAGGATTCCGCGCGAATACACAAGGCCTGACGGAGAAACTGGTTTAAAGGTTTTCAGGCAAAAGACAGCAGGAAGTCACTTTCTTTTTAATCTCGGCGGGTCGGGCGCTTTCCTTCTCACTCTCGGCCGGTCTCCAGGGAGAAAATGAGCTAAGCCAGAACATATGGGATGTGCATTAAATTGAAAGAGAGACCGAAAGGAAGAAAGGAAACGCGTGAGGATGTCAAAGGCGGTGCGGAAACAATGGCGCTATCGCATCAGCCATATTGCAACAACGTGTTAACGTGCTCAATTTGGAGCTCTGTACAGAGTCGCGTGTAAGCGCAAACACGCTTCGGCGTTCGGTCGCACCTACAGAGCTAAAATAGCGGCGTTCACGTTCTTCGGTTCCTGTAAAAACGTGAAAACTATAGACGCGATGGAAACTATCCGTTACCTTTAGCGGCTCGACGACTTAATTTTGCGACGTAGGTTTGAGCTGCGTGAGATTCAGGGACTTATTCAACATCGATGGCTTTATGTGAGATGAGAACAAATTTTCACAAAGATTACAATCCAGGAAACAGTCGAATTTAAGAACTAATGAATAGCGGAATAAACGTTTAATAAATAAATAAACGAAAGAATTGGTCATTGTTGGTAATGAGATCCATCACATAAAGATAAAGCAGAATATATAAGACTTCGATTTGCACCAGTGGTGGATGAAGTACACAAACCATGTAGTAGAGATAAAGTAGAGATTCACTCTAAAATATGACTCCATTAAAAGTAAAAGTGCTCCAATTAAACGTTCACTTTTGTAAAAGTACAATGTTTTTGCCTTCAAATGTACTTAAGAATCCTATACTATACTATATACTATAACATTATGGCTGAATTAATTATTTTACACTTAACACACCGATCTATTAATAGAATTATATTAACGAGTCAGACACTGGTATCTAATCAAATTATCATCAGCTCAAAACTTTCTTTTCAACTGCTTCAAAAGAGTCGAGCAAACAAGGTCACAGGTGTTGAGGCAACTTAGTATGTTAAGTAGATGCCACCAAGCGCCAATTAAAACAACAATGTCGGCTCATTGCGTGATGTAAGCGGTTACATTTTTATCCCCTCATAAATAAAAAGGAACGACTGATTTCACATAATGTAGTCGAATACAAAGTCAGATATTTGACTTTGAAATGTATTGAACTTGAAGTTAAAGTCTCCCCAAATTGAACAGTTGAGTACAAAAAGCTACTTGAGTAGAGTAACTTGCATTTACTTCACTACTGTGCACCACTGGAAATAGACTTCGGTTCAGCTTTGGGGGATTCAGTGAGTTATTCAAAATTGGGGGCTTCATGTGAGATTTTCAGCAAGATTCCAATAAAGCAAACAGTTGAATTAAAAGAATAAACAAATAAAAACGATCTAATAACTAAAGATGAAGCAGAATATTTGAGACACCAGTTTGCACCGAATCCATTTGCTCAGGAATGTAGGAACTCAGATAGCATCCGAACCTCTGGCACCTACAGTGTCTGAAAAATTCTTTAAAGCCCTCGTACGCATAACTGAATCAAGTGCTTTTATGACGTTAGCTCTGCTTTAACATAGAAGCGAAGACATGGAAAGAAGAGGAAACCGAGAAGCAGCCTGTTTCCCTTAAAGCCACGACTGTTGTCAAAACACACAGAGATGGGCCAGATAAAGTAAATTGCATCCTCGGGAAAGACGAGACAAAAAAAAAATTCAGCAACAACAGACCCAGGCTTAGCATGGCTTCTGGTCCCCTACACACCCCACGCACCCTCCACCCTCCCTGCCAGTGAGGCAGAGGTAACTGGACCCAGGTTGGTCTCTCCTCCAGGGCACTTTGTAAGATTGAGAGTCAATCAGAGGCCGATGACAGACAGAGCCGGGTTCGATTTAAGGAAGGAAACCGCAGATGGGGTGCAAAGCAAAGACCCGGGTTTTCGTGACACAATCTAAGAGATGGGAATTACTCCCAATGTCCGGCAGCTGACACCTTTGCCACTTCTAAATGATCCCTTATTCTTCACCTCCGACCCCAAAAATGCGATGCCTTGAGCGAAAAGAGAGATCAAAAAAAGAAGAAGAAAAAAAAACGGTGGGAAAGAGAGAGCACATCCTGGGGCTAAATTCAAAACGTTTTCCGAGGTGCGCCGACTTTTTGCTAAGGTCATCGGAGAATATTGTCTCGGTCTGAACTCAAGACACTTGAGGCCGAAAAATACCATAAACCCTTAAGGAGAAGTGGCCACTTTGTCGCTGGTGCGTTTCAAGCATTAAATCAACAGTCATCATAGTAAACAAAGTATCAAGGTTAAAAAAAAAATAAAAGGCAAAAAGTGGAAATCTAACACCTGGACAAAGACTCCAAACCCCGAACAGTCAACATTTTGTGTGAAGGCGAGGAAATCGTTACTCCCGACTGGCTTGTTTTCATAAAATGAACATCATTTAAGCATCAGGAGCTGTCATGATGGCTAAAGCAGACAGGGTTTCCTGTTGACGTAAGGATGTAAAATGGTTTGCGTGAAGCAAAAAGAAAATAATTCTTTTGATTGCTCTGAAACGTCTGGTTCCCATCAAGACGGGTAATGAGATGACCACGCGACGCTGGATGAAATATAATGGGATCTAATGAATGGAATTGGTTTTGACGTTTAAATGAAAGCGCACTAAGCCAGTTCCATGGAGATATGCTTTCCATGGGTTGGAAGCGTGTGAAGGATCTCCTGCTATAGAGATATAAACACCTTCCGAACCTCCTCAACTTACCTACACGAGGCCCCTATGTACCTGAGTTTACTGACACCCTTGTGGTGGAACAAATCTCAACAAAATCTGACCAAAATCTAGTGGAACATCTACCTAGAAGATTGGAGGATATAATGCCAGCAAATTGGGGACTGAATGTAGATTAGGATTCTCAAAAAGCACATAGCAATCCTATAGGTAGGTGCCCACAAACCTTTGACCACACACACACACGCGCACACACTCACACACACACACACACACACACACACACACACACACACACACACACACACACACACACACACACACACACACACACATATATATAGTTTGGGAATAAAACACATACTGTGTGTGTGTGTGTGTGTGTGTGTGTGTGTGTGTGTGTGTGTGTGTGTGTGTGTGTGTGTGTGTGTGGTCAGGAAATATACAAATGTTCCATCTGGTCCTTCCATCTAATACGTCCCCAGGACGGTTAAGCTGACCATAACGCCGGCCTTGCAAAAAAAGCAAACGTGGCTGCTCAGATAATTTATACTTCACACACACACACACACACACACACACACACACACACACACACAAAGACACACACACACATACACAAACAATCTTTGTTTCTCATTAACCGCATACAATAACAATAATAATCCTCCCGGTAAGCCTTGAGTCCATCTCACTGACACTCTGCTCCCTGTAACTTCTTCTTCTTCTTCGTCTTCTTCATCCACTGCCGTGAGAAGTGTCCACTCCTGGAGAGGCTCTTCAGGGCCCCCTTTTTTTTCTTCTTTTTTTTCTTCTTTTTTTTTTTTTTTTTTTTTCTCATCTCCCTTTCTCTCACTCCCCCTAGTGCCCACATCATTCGCTCGTGTGAGTCTTAGCTAAGCTCTAGGAGTGGAGAAAGGGAGAGAGGGAGGAAGGGAAGGAGAGAGAGAAAGAGAGAGGGGGGGGGACAAAGGGGAGGAGGCAAGGGAAAGTGTGAAGCCCCTCCTCTGGATGACATCAGCACCAGGGCTGAGGCAGAGCTGGAGGCAGATGTAACTTCACACTTATAGTGAGCTCCAGGCAGCTGAGCAGACCTGGTGAATCTTCTCAACCTCTTGCTCTTGCTCTCACTCTTGCCAAGGAGCGTGCATTTGCGTATGTGTGTGTGTGTGTGTGTGTGTGTGTGTGTGTGTGCGCGCGCGCGCGCGCGTTCTCGTGTGACTACATATGAGGACATCACAACACACCGACAGTCTTCTGCGACTTCTGGGTTTATTCCTTTTGGATTTTTTAAGACGTTGGATATATACGCTGTGGACTGACTCTTTGGTTGGAGGATATTTCTTTCAGTTCGCGCAATTTTTTTTTCTGGGAGCTTTGCAGGTGAGTAAAGGTTTCTTCATGAGCTCAGATTTGTTTTTTCTTTTTTTTATCTTATTATATGAAGCTCATAAATGAATAAATAAATCAATCCAAAAACAGGAAGTGGGCACTCACAATCTGGAGTAAAACAGTTCTTTGTGGATTTTTTTTTTTTGGAGGGGGGGGGGGGATAATAATAATATAATAATAATAATAATAATAATAATACAGCCACTTGATCTATGAAGTATCCATGTTCTGCTCATGTTGCTCTTCACAATGGCCAGAGCGAATGCGCATTTCAGGTCTTTTACCCCGTCTTTAGAGCGCAAACACGCATTTTGCGCTCGGATCCCAGTCCTTGCTTTTAGGATGCACAAGAGGAGGAGGATAAAAAAAACTATTGCACATATAAAACGGCATGCAAGATGCAGAGACACATCCTTCTTCTGCTGTATTTACCGTCTATTTCTCCTCTTACACTCGGACATCATCATCTTTTCTCTCCGCTCCGGATTTTTTTTTTCCTTTCCGATTTTGCGCGAGTTCGCGTCCCAAAAAATGTCATATAAATACCCAGAATTCCTTTGAAAAAAATGTAGCAAAATTTCAAGGTGGATATGCACCGATTTAATTGCGGGATTCAGCGCGTCGCGAAGGAAGACGCAGGGGTTTTACGCAATCGAAAAGTCGGGGATGCGCGCGGCTCCGCGCTCCGTCTGTCCGTGCGTGCGTGCGTGTGCGTGTGTGTATAAGCAGCCTATAAATGGCTGTAAAACACATCGCCAGATCACACACTTTTACCCAAATTCCAGATTATTATTAAGAGAAAGAGGGATTTGTAAGCGGCGCGGTGCGGCAGCGGCGCTCCGGCGGCTGGATTTCTTTTTTTTTTTTTTTGCGTCGGATTTGGTGCGCATCAGTTCATTTCCAAGCCCAGGGACTACAACATGTCTCAAATAAAAAAAAGAAATATATAAATATAAATATAAATATAATTAAATAAAAATAAACAAAGTGCCAGGTAATGTTCGACTTTCTATTATACTCGCACCCAAATAGACTTGTAGAGAGATGTGGTGTGTTATTTGTAGTGTATAACCTTAAAGAATGTGTAGTGTCAGTCCTGGGCTTTAAGAGGCCTAACCTGGGCTTTCACACCGCTAATGTCAAACCAATAATCCAGAAAGAGAGAAGCTGTCCAACCATCCACCCAAAGCTGAGCTCGGAGCTGAGCAGCTCCTTCTCCAATACACAACTAATTCAACCTGATTACAAGGCAATAAACACAAATAACAAGAAGGAACATCGACAGTGAAGCACCTACATATTTATACACAGCACAAAGGTTTATAAAGGATAGAAAGTGACAAAAGCAGACCGACATGAATAATTCACTTAATAGCAGATCCATCTTTCATTTCTCAAATCACATCAACATCAGCCAATCTACACAACAACCAAAAATTCAGTCCTTCCTCAACGTTTGTTCAATCGAGAACAAACACTGTGGGCCTGATCATGAGTCTACTCGTTTTTTTGTTGCAGAATGCACTACATTCACTACATGACATGCTCGTGTGTTCAGGGCCTCCTGAGACTTTTGAGACACAAAAAAAAATAAATCGTCCAATAGAATTGAGCGCTCATGTTCGCAGCTGACCTCTGACCCTGCGATGGGGCCTTTCGGCAAACGCTTTTCGGGGAAACAACCCTTTGTTTTGTTTCTTCAAGTTTTTAATCGTGCTTTTATAAAAAAAAAAAAAGATAGAAAAAAAAGGAACAATTCTAATCATTTTTCAATTGGCATCTTTCAAATGGACGTCAGTGAGATGTAATTGATTATAGATCGATGGAGAGAAATGCATTCGAGGCTTTATGCATAAACACAGGAAGCAATTTGTTTTGAACAGAAAGCATTGGATTGTACAAAGGTTGTAAATCAAACCTCGATTGTTTTCACCATTGTCCAAAGGCAGAAACCCTCTGTACCCTAACAGGGGGTGCACATGTGGTAATTAAAGCACCAGCTCGAGTGTTCTGAGCCAGGCAGGCCCGATACCGAAGCGCCTACCACCCCCAAGTGGGGAAAAGCAGTGCAGCTGCTACGCCATGCACCGTTTACCCTTTTCAGTCTCTTCAAAAGAAAAGAGACCCCCACGCCTACCCCCTGCCTCGCTCAACCTCCTCGACCGATGCCTGAGCCCCAGTGCAGAGACCAAAATTTTAAATTAGCTTCGGTGTGATTTCAAATGAGCATTTACACGATCCAGCTTCACCCCTGCTATCAGACACACCAATATTCAACATGGCCAATCCACTTTTCAAGTGGGGAAAAACCAAAAGCAGGCTGATCTACAAAAATTACACATTTTTAACAGGATATATATAAAAAAACAAAAAAAAACAATGAACAAACAATATAAATCTTTACTGATTGATTTAAACCTTCATTTATACTTATTAAGATTATGAATCTAAAGACTAATAGGTTTTAATTCAACATTGATTTTTGACAACCAGCTAGTTATTTCACACAAAATATGTAGTGTATTTCTGCCAAAAAAAATCCTCATCCTCAATTAAGCAATGCTCGGATTGCTCGAGGAGAATCAGAATTGCTGCTCTCCCAGCAAATGCACCCTATCAGAATGATAAGCAGAAATGCCAATCACTTAGACCTTCACCTAAAGAGGAAGATTAGAAGATCGCATGCTTTGAAGAGAGAGCGTAAAATAAAACCAACAACAAAAAAACCCTGGATAAAGCACAACCAGACGATCTGAAGTGTTTCAGATCAGGTTCCTCAAATCCCTGGGCCTGTTTAGAACAGGACAATGCGGCTCGGAGAAATCCATTGAGCGTAAAGAAGCGAGAGAAAACACAATCATGTGAGCTCAGGAATGATTAGCTCGCTCAGTCAAGTCAATAAGGTGTTAACACACAGGCCAGTGTTTTCTCTAGCTAACTTCGTTTTCTCCTTGAGAATACAGGGCTGAGGGAACGTTATCCTCATAAACATAAAGCAAACAAGACATGAGGCTGGTGTGCATTATTGCGATTGGGCTTCATTCGTAATTCCCGAGGAGTAAAGACATATTTTTGTCCCTGTTGCCTAGAAGAGGATGTTGTAATGTCTCACCCATTGCTTTTCTATTAAAACCCATACAAAGTCATAAACCACTCTAATCTATATAAGACATCCGTTTGCTTGGGATCCGGTATGACAGAAGGACGGGGTGCTGTTCGGACCTCCAAATTGAGTTACAAGACTCTCGGTTCTCTAATCTCCTCCATGTCATTGGTTACAACGGCTACGAGCCAAAGATCCTTGTAGCTTCGCTCTGCCGTTATTCCTCAGTACACGAGCGGCAGGGTGAGAAAGGTTTAATGCTGAGGACGCCCTCTTTTGTGTTCCTAAACGGGGCGTATCGTTTGGTTTGGCCAAGCGAGGGACGAGGCTCCATTTTTGTAGGCCGAATCCCGAAGATATATGGAGCAGGTACGAGGGGCAACGGAGGTGACGCGGTCGAGACTCTTCGATATTCATGAGCACTCAGAGATGAGCTCTAAATAATCTGGCGCATGCATTTTTTAGCGGCGTGGGAGCGTTTGAGTCTCTCCGAAGAGTTCCGCTTTCGAAAAGTTGCTTAAAAGACACCAGAAGTTTTTGGGAGCACAAACAACAGCGAAGTGGAAGGAGCAGCTCCCCGCGAGCGCAGCAGGGGCCTCCGAGCACCGTAGCTTTTTCAATGCAAAGACATTCTTTTCTCCGGTCTCCATAGAGAAGACAGAGAGGAGGGGCTGACAGGGTCACGGGCAGACAGGTCAGAGAGAACAATCATGGTGGCACAGGCTGGCGGTTGTGGATAAGAATACTCTTGTTTTTTTTTCCTTTTCTTTTCTTCTTTTAAACAAACACTCAAAGTCTCGTCTTATTCAGCTTTCCCCAAAACAACATGGACCATCAAAAAAGACTACTTCTTCTAATACTTCTTTAAAACTCATCAGTCAGGGTTTACAAAAAAAAGGGTATTATTTCAATAAGGGATTCAGAGAAACACCACCCTCTATGATTTTGACTTCAATTTAAGAGAATTAAAGTGTACTTTACTCCAGGCACAACTTACAATAGATCAATAAATCTTTTTTCCTTTCTCTCTGATTTGCAGGATCTTCTCTGAGGTTGTGACCAGCATGAACTTCCGCCTGGCCGTATGAGGTCATGCTTCTAAGGAGAGCAAAGGCCCACACGATGCTTTCACAACGTAGTTCCAGCAGTTGAGCCACCAGGCTGGATACGTTCTTCATGCTTCTTCCACGAGAGCAGGAACACGACTCGGGGATAACTCCTAACAGAGAACAAGAGCCTCCTCGGATTTCAGCCTGCCTTTACCTGCAGGCTAAGTGGGCTCGGGGCTCTTGAGGTCATGTCCATTCTGGCGACGGACATACCGGAACCCTACAAAGGAGTCTCCAAGACTCACAAAAGGTTTTAATTAGGGGTCCGAACCACTGCTCCGTGAAGTGAAAGGATCCTTTACGCACCCTTTTTATCTTTTTATTTTCTTAATTGTTTTCACCCATTGCTTTTTTTTATTATTTGAATTGCATGCCTGCATTAGTGCACCAGGGTCTTTAAAGTCTTGAAGCAGAGGAGTCGGTCTTCAGAGGTTTATCTACCACAAAGCCTTTGATGGTATGAACTGTAGACACTGCGGTCCAAGCCAGGAGGTCAGCAGGACAAACGAGGATCAGCTGGATCAGGATATAACCAAAGAAGAGAGTCCTCGGACAGTGCAGAGAAGAAAACAAGCAGGGGAGCTTAAAGCGTCACTGGATTTTTGGGTGAAAGAAGAGGATTAGCTGGCTCCTCTAAATCAGGTGAGCATTAGCATTGCGGCTCAGCTGTGTCATGTTCTGCTTGAGTAAGCTTTCTTGTTTCTAACAGGACATGTAAGAGATAATAGGAAACAAAGACAAAGCCAAAAAAAAAAGAAATAAAAATCTGGAAGCACAATGGTTGATAAAACGTTTCTACAATAACTGCACTGGTTTGTTTATTTATATGTCACATTGCTATTTATGCTAGTCATCATGTTCTGCAATTTCTAAAGACTCAGCAAAGTCTCAGCATTTAGGTACTACCATTATCTGTAATGTTTTTAAGTTGAGTGCATATAAATATATAAAGCTTAAACCCCTTATACAGGCACAAAAACCTTTATAAAAATGTCTAACAGAAGAAATAATGTTTGGTGTTGCTCCAAAATTCTTCGCTCCTGCACTTGTTAGATATTAAGTCTGACCTGACAAATCCTTAAAGAGAACCAAGTCCTGTCTCAGGTTTTTCTTGAAAAGCTAATAAGCAAGACCCAAAGTTCATTCATCCGGTGCAGTCTACTAGTATGAAAGGCAGCTTTGAAATGCACTAGTCTGCTGTAGACATTTATTTTTTTTTTACTTCATCTGCATTACAGTCAGTAAAAGATATAACCGGTGGCACAGGCATTTCATTCAGGAAAAGAAAGCTGGACAAAAGATCTCTTATCTGTATCTCGTGTCTAAGTTGGAATATCCCCTCCACTTCAATTAGACTTGTCTGATATTCAGACTCCATTTCTCCCTTCATTTCCTTCATATTCTGTATGTCAGTAAAAAAAAAAAGACTTATTTTTCCCACTTGTTTCTAAAAAGTATGTTCTCAGTACTAATATATATTTGCAATATTTGTTTAAAATGATTTGATTTAATACCAAAAATAAGCTTGAGGCAGAAAGCATACAGAGTTATTTACAGAAGGGTTTGTTATTATGCCTTCTGATTGTTTTTTTTTCCTTCCCCTTTCTTCCTTCAGGGAGGACAAACGAGCCTAGAACACCGAGAATGGCGTGCCAGTACAAGTCGTTCTTTGTCTTCTTCATCAGAGCTGGTGTTCTCCTGGGCCTGGCAAATCCACTGGTGACCTCCGCCTCCTGTCCATCACAGTGCCGGTGCGATGGGACTTTCATCTACTGCAATGACCGGGAGCTGACTTCGATTCCTACAGGAATCCCACAGGACGCCACCGTCCTCTTCCTCCAGAACAACCGAATTAAGAGTGCTGGCATCCCCGCTGATCTACGGAGACTCAGCAACGTGGAGAAGATCTACCTATATTGCAACAACCTGGATGAGTTTCCTACCAACCTTCCTCTAAATGTCAAGGAGCTCCACCTTCAGGAAAACAACATCCGGACTATCACTCATGCCTCCCTGGCTCAAATTCCCTTTATCGAGGAATTACACTTGGATGACAATTCCGTATCGGCCGTCAGCATAGAGGAGGGGGCGTTCCGAGACAGCAACCACCTGCGGTTGCTCTTCCTTTCACGCAATCACCTGAGCACCATTCCTCCTGGCCTTCCCATGACCATAGAGGAGCTTCGCTTCGATGACAACCGAATCTCCTCAATTTCCGAGGTGTCCCTGCAAGATCTGATCAATCTAAAACGCCTGGTGCTGGATGGCAATCTCTTGAACAACAGGGGGATTGGGGAAATGGCCTTTGTTAATTTGATCAATCTGACCGAACTTTCACTGGTGCGGAACTCCCTAACATCACCACCTGCCAACCTGCCCGGCACCAGCCTTGAGAAATTACAGCTGCAGGACAACCATATAGACAGGGTACCAGTAGGCTCTTTTGCGTTTCTCCGCCAGCTGTACCGCCTGGATCTGTCGGGCAACAAATTGAACAGCCTGCCCATGGGGGTCTTTGACGACCTCGATAACCTTACCCACCTGCTGCTGCGCAACAATCCGTGGTACTGCAACTGCAGAATGAAGTGGGTAAGAGACTGGCTGCGCTCTTTGCCCTCGAAGGTCAATGTGCGGGGCTTCATGTGCCAAGGCCCCGATAAGGTCAAAGGAATGGCGATCAAGGATCTTTCCACAGAGCTGTTCGAATGCTCGGATTCCGAAGTCGCGACGACGTACGAGACGAGCACAGTCTCCATTACGCTGCCGCCTTCTCGACCCCAGTGGCCACTCTATGTGACTAAAAGACCGGTAATTAAGGGGCCAGACTTTGGAAAGAACTATCGAAGTACGACGCCGCCGAGTCATAAGATCATCACGATAAGCGTCAAATCCAGCACTCCGGACACGGTACACATATCCTGGCGGGTATCGCAGCCAATGACTGCTCTGCGTCTCAGCTGGTTAAAGCTGGGCCACAGCCCTGCCTTCGGGTCCATCACGGAGACCATTGTGCAAGGGGATAGGACAGAGTACCTGCTCACAGCCCTGGAGCCCGAATCTTCCTATCGGATATGCATGGTTCCTATGGAGACCAGTAATATTTACCTGTCAGATGAGACGCCCGTTTGCATAGAGACAGAAACGGGCTCCTTAAAAGCGTACAACCCCACTACAACCTTAAACCGGGAGCAGGAGAAGGAGCCTTACAAAAATTCTAGTCTGCCTTTAGCTGCTATCATAGGAGGAGCCGTGGCACTTTCGGCCATCGTGATGCTGGCCCTGGTGTGCTGGTACATCCACAGGAATAGTTCGTTGTTTTCCAGGAATTGCACGTACAATAAAGGGCGCAGGAGGAAGGACGATTATGCGGAAGCGGGCACAAAGAAGGACAACACCATCTTGGAGATTAGAGAGACTTCTTTTCAAATGATTCCCATAAATCACATGCCGGTGACCAAGGAAGAGTTTGTGATACACACGATTTTTCCTCCAAATGGTTTGAATCTCTACAAGAGTCCGCACAGTGAAAACAGCATCAACAACAGAAGCTACAGAGACAGTGGAATACCAGATTCAGACCACTCCCATTCATGATGACTTGTGCTGATTTCAAAGACATTTTATTACTAGTGACTGACATCAGGACTGCCCGGTCTTTTACAAAAACACTGGATTGAGAAGACTGAGAAAGCAATGTTCTGTACATTTGCCATATAATTTATATTTAAGGACGGTTTATTAAAAAAAAACACGGCTCCTATTGCAGGCCATCACTGGGTCCTCAGTGTGTGTGCTCAACAACGATATATTTTAGAGGTTTGTAGTAATTTGTACTGTACATCCTTTGCTTAAGGTTTCAGACCAATTAAGAAAAAGAAAAAAAAAAACGTCTTTGTGCTCGACTGAGATATCAACTGTGAAAGTGGGTTTTCATTGCCGTGTTAAAACAATCAGAGTTTAGAGAACCTTGTAGAAGCACAGGTCATAAAGTTCACCATAACGTCGTTCTCGGAAAAATAAAACAAAACAAAACAAAAAAAAAAAACGGCCGACAGAAAAAAAAATAGGGCACGGTTGAATCAATGGGTAGAAAAGATTTTCTTTTTTTCCGTCTTATCTGTATCGGACGGACCTAGACGTGTTTTTTCGGTCGAACGGCACCTCGAGAATACGTTAGGGATCTTAGTTGACATTTTCAACAGTGTTGTCAGGCTTTAAGTCTCGCAAGTATGGAGATGTATTGCTTCCTGAGAGAGCTAGCACAGCACAGAGCCCAGTGACGTGGTCCTCGGCTGGGTAGGCTTGTCCAGCACGTGGACAGGCAAAGCACAGATATAACGAGAGGTGGCTGCTCTGTGGCAGTGTCTCCTGCCGACACGGGGGAAAGAAATCCTTCAGGTGTGAACCAATTGTACTTGTACATGATGCTCTTGAAGAGGAACACAGTCAGGGCAGAGATAAGGACATGCTACATGATACGTTTTTTTTTTTTTTCTGTTTTTCTTTTTTTTTTTTTTCGTTTTTTTTACTTGGAATACAAGTGTGAATTTGTTTATAATTATCTGTATTTTTATTTTGTATTTTTTTTCCAAAGCCACTTTTATGTTGCGACAACTGAAAGTTAATTGTTCCTTACCAACTGAAGACCAAAGTGCATATATGCCCTTTGGCCAGTCTTGTATGTGCCTTGATACAATGCTTCTTGTATTTAGCTTTTTAAAAAAAATAGAAAAAAAAATAAAGAATAAAATTGGTGAGTTAACTTTTTTCATACACACTTGAATATGATAAACTCTTGGTCATAATGCAGAAATAAAAGTGGACAAAAAATCGACTTGGTGGCCTCCAGCGTCTTTTTTGCATGCATTTCCATTTGTCGCAGGGTGAGTGTTTGAAGGAGATCATTTGCATGGCTAATCATGAAGGAGTTAAATGAGGCACAGTGTAGAGCAGGCTTTCACGTGACCACCGACCACAAGGGGGGATGTGTTTAATAACGATCTGGTATACGGAAAGTGACATGAGCCCTGTTGTGGCTGCCTGTCACTACGCCAGGCATGCCATGTACAAAGTGCCATTCACATTACACACAAACTCGGCTGGGTGCATATGGCTACAAACACACACACACACACACACACACACACACACACACACACACACACACACACACACACACACACACACAAACATTAATTACAGTTCAAATGACTTGCTTTAGGTACCAAATTAGTTCTAAACTTTGAGTATGTACCGAGCTTCTACAATCTCAAAACCTCAAATAAACCATATGAGCTTTTAAAGGTTCCGATAGAAGTATGATCTCACACGCCACCTTGTTCTAAACTGGCGGTCCACAACTCAATCATTTACATACACACGGAAATAAAAAAAATGCTTAAAACCATTTCAAAAAATTTAAATTAATATTTCGTACAGTTTTTAATTATATACGAAAAACAATGAATTTTATAAAAGTAATAAATATTATTGTAGACTTTTGGGAATAGAACTCATGTACACCAGGAACACTTCACCATTTATGTGAATAGACATTTATGGCATTTATTAGACGCCCTTATCCAAAGCAACTTGCAATCGTCTCATTGCTACTTAACTTCAGGGTTAAGGGGTTTTGCTCAGGGGTCCAGAAGTGAAACATTAATGGAGCTCTGACCTGACCTTTTGACTGGAGGTGGTGGTTGTTTGGTGTATAAGATTTTGGACTTCTGATTAGGAGGTCATGGGTTCAAATCCCAGCACCACCAAGCTGCCATTGATGGGCCTCTGAGCAAGGCCCTTAATCCTTAACTGTTGTAAGTCACACTGGATACAGGTGTCTGTCAAATGTCAAAAATGTAAATGTAAAGTTTTACATTTCTTTACCAATGAGCTGCCCCTTCCCCATTAAGAGCCAAAGATCGTGAACCGAGTCATTCAGATGTACTGATACTTTTGTATGTTTTTTTAAGGCTGCTAAAAAAGAATCAGTTTTGGCAGAAGAGGACGAAGAGTGTGAATGTTTTATGCTACATCGAGATTGTGGTGTAAAAGCTGCAGACAATAAGTTGAATTGTTTGCCTTTTTTCCCATCCTGCTCTGCTGTTCATGTTAATCTTATAGTCCCACTTCTAAACTCCAAGAAGCCAAGCCGAGAATTCGATTCCTCCGTCTGAGGTTTTCGGAAAAAAAAAAGTTAACCGGGCGTCACGTCGAGACGTTTTTCGTAGCCCATCGTCACGTAGATGAGATCACGGCAATGTTCTTGTGCCACGTCGTGCCTCATAGCTTCGAACACAAAGGCAGATAGTGTGCGTCTTGTTCGGCGTGTGAGAGAGAAAGAAAGAGAGAAAACAGAGGATAGATGCAGTTTTGTGCTTTGTTCATTATTCCCTCTGGTTTTGGGGATTTTGTTTAATAAAATTAATGGATGTGAGCTCGGATTCTAAATGTTGGAGCAACATGACGTTATGTGGAGGAAAAAAATACGTAATAAAAGTAATGGGTTTTCAACGAACAGTCGATTTGGCATTAATGCACCTCTGTGTGTGTGTGTATTTCCCTGAACATGAGAGAAGCTCGGGCAAGGCAGGGGTGTGTATTGAGCCCTATCACACCTCGGTCAGCTGCAAAAGCTTACGCCTTAGTAATATGCCTTTCCTGGCAGTTATACACAGACATGTAAATATTACGGAAGGCTCGTGGATTAAAGTGTGACGTGTCGCCCGAACGAATTGTCCCCATCTTTATTTTAACTTTATTTCACTACAAAAAACAACAACAATCGAACAAACAAAAGCCCCCAGAAATTTCTTCATCACAGCACCTTTTAGCGATTATGGAAACAGTATAGATGCAGATTGTTGCTCGAGGGGGATTTTTGCAATTTGTCTTTCCGGCATGCTTCTAGTCTCAGGCAGGACCAAGCACAAGCTGTACATCTCATCATTCGGTGCAAACCTTAAGCAGAACTCGAGCTGCAACTCACAGCGGTTATGTATTAAACCAACAGCCACTAGCGCTCCAGAGGAAAATCTCCAATTACGTAAAATTGTATGAAGGAATTCGCAGCCGTTGGATTTTTGCTGTGTTGGATTTAAGTCGAGCTGAGAACCGAAAATTAGACAAGTAGGGGCTTCGAAATACACATGAACACATTTCAGATACATTCATATTAAATGATATTGTAATATATTTCATATATTCAATACAAAAAAAACACATACTGTTACTAATTACTGTTATATAAGTGCTTTTAGTGTGACAGAATAATAACTACTTAATAAATAAATCTGTTTTACAAAATTACTTTATTACTATTTATTATTATTTTTCATATTCTTATTATTTTCATATCATTCTTTTTCTTCTTGTTTGTTGTACTTTTTCTTTTAATGTATTAATTATTATCATTATTATTATTATTATTATGGATTATTCTTTTTTTGTTTTTTGTTTTTCTTCTTATTTGTTATCATGATCACTTATTACCATTTGTAGAAATAATATTTAACAGTTTATTTATTAGTCATTACTTTTTTCCCTATATATATATATATTTATTTCTATCATTATTATTCTATATTTCGATCTATAATCATCCATTCGTTCTTTCTTTTTTTCCCTCCTTAATTACTTCCATTTACACACATTATTACATCACATTCATCATTAACACCAGCCTGAAAAATACCGTAGAATAAATGTGTTTGCTTAATTATTGTGCTTTATTTATACACTTTTACTAATTAGCTTGCATATTCATTTACTACACACTTGTAATTCCCATCATTACACATTACTGTTTACTTTTATTTACTGCTTTTAAATTATTGCTTGGTGTATTGTTGACTTTTTTTGTGTATTAACATGTTTTATTAGGTTGTCTTATTAACTAGTTGTTTAAATGTCCTACCACCTTTACTGCCCATTTCACTGTTATAATAACATTCACTCTTCTAGGAAGATGTTCCACTAGATTTTTATGGAAAGGAGGCCTGGGGTGCAGTCAGCCATCCAGTTCATTCATGTTTAATACGGTTGAGGTCAGAGCTCTATAGCAGTGGATCTTCCACTACAAACCGAAGAAAGTGGATCTTCAAGGAGATGGCTTTGGAAGAACTATGTGGGCACGTGTCACAATACTTTTGTCCATATTGTAAAGTTAGTAGTTTGAGAATTACACCATTTTATTTTCAGAATGAAATCATGTCCAATGTCTATTCATGTTGTGAATTTAAATGAACATACTGAGACGTCTGCAGGAGAAGCAGTGGGCACGGCTCTGGCGTAGGGAGAACAGGTTAAATACCCTGACAATGGAGTCTAGAAAAGTTAATTCATTCATTCTAATGCAGAGTTTTACTTCAGTCCATTTCTCCGTGACTCATAATTGAGGCAGATTATGCAGACCTCTGTTCGATGGATTTACTGTATGCTGTTTGAACTGTTCCCACATTGTGGGCCTATTGATTGGCTCTGTCCTGCCTGTGAAAACTCTGAACAACAGTCTGACAGTCTGGAACAGAGCCACGTCGACTCTGAGTAAATAATCTACAAAAAGACCACAAACGACAAACTTTACACATTTAATGCTTGTTATTACTCATTTTTACTTGTTTACATTTACATGATACTATTATTCTTGTAATAATACTTGTGCATTTTTATGTATTTATTTTTATACATTTTTTTATTATTTATTTTTATTTGTCCTTATTTACTTTAACATTCATATCTACAAATTCTATTATACACTTTGTTTTATTTATTTATTAATACTTTTTTAAAACACAATTAACACATTTTTTTTTTACTTTTACATATTTATTTATGATTTCTTGATTATAATTTTTATTTATTATTATTATTATTATTATTATTTATTATTCCTTAACTTTTGTTTATATTTCTTACATATGTATTTTTATTTTACTGTTCCTGTAAAATAACTTTGACTTATTTATTATTACATCCTTATGTAGTTTTAATTCCTCACTTAAAACATTTTGTTGACTTTTTGGTTATATGGGTCCTTTCTTTTTTTTTTTTTTTTTTTTTTTTTTTTTTTTACATATTATACCTAGGTTTAACATTTTTACTGATTGTTCTTGATTTTTACTTGTTTATCTTTTTTATTTTTTATTTAACCTTTATTTATTTATTTTTTTCCCCACATACCAGTACTGGGCCAT